>NW_015627251.1:18017-21890 GCF_001515625.1 Sinocyclocheilus rhinocerous
ATATATATATAAAAAAAAAAAAAGAACTATCGTTGTGTTAATTAGGGGTGATGTGGTATACCGGTATTGGCGATGACCATGATGTGCTAAACTTTCACATGTAATGTATGCTTCATTTGTACTTGATGCTGTAGGGCACCCTCGCACTGGACGTCAGGGTCTATTTAGCGCTCATGAACCCGCAGGGAACAGCCTTATCTCGGCCAGTTCTTCTGGAATTTGCCACTGGTTCTGATGTCTCTATAGTGGGTAACCATGAGCTATAATTCGTCCTGGGTTTATCTAACGGGCAGTCTTTGTCTCCTGAATCTATTATTTGTTCCAGAGCAAAAGGCTGAGGGCAAAGTCTCATAACTGTCACGGTCTGCCTACTGTGTAGGAACGAGGAGCGCGGAGACGACGGAGATTAACACAAGGAACAATCTTTATTATCCAAATAAAGACTTACACTGGCAGGAACACACACGTAGCACAGGGGAATAGACGTTTAAGACCGGACGCATGACACAGGAAAAACCAGGGCTTAAAACTAGAACTAAATGAAGAACATCTGACATCAATTAACATAATCAACAAGGGAGAAACTGGGTAATGGGGAGCACATGGGGAGCAAAACACAAGACACAGGAACACAGGGCTGACAATAACTTCATGTTTTTATATAACATTAATGTTGTATAAGAGCTCTGCCTTTGTATTTTCGGCCGAATTGCTTAGCAACTTTTATGATGGCTGTTGATGTTTATTAAATATTATTGATCAATAAATACTATTTTATTTAAATATACATAGTATTTAATAATAGTATTTGGTAACTGTACATGTATTCATGCTGAAGCATTACCGTACGGATGTCACAGTCAGACGACGAATACATTCATAGGCGATCAATCCAAAAGGGGGTGCGGTGCGCATGATGATACAACGTTACAACATGAAAGAGCATAAGAAGAGACGATCTACGCACCAGCCCACAAGAATGGCGAGTTCAGATGGCCTGCTTGTTCTTCAGACATGTTTCAATGACATTTTCTATTCCTGTTATATATAACTAATCACTCAATTTTGTGTTAAGATTATGAATGCAATGTTCAGTTAGAGGTGTTTTGATTTGTCACCGAGGAGAACAACAATCATAAACAACAAAATACAAAAAAAGACGCAAGTAAGAGACTGACTTTGCGGTGTCGACAGCATCAGTGGTTATAACGGGAGTTTTTTTTTTTTTTTAAATGCATAACTCACATTATACTGAAGTCATGGACGATTCAGTATTCTTTTCTCGCTTTCTTTTTTCTCGCTTTTTCATTATTTAAATAACCATTTTGTTTTCATGCTGCTGAAGTAACCAATGTTAAGTCTTGATATCTAAGCCATAAAAAGCAATAAACAGATTCATAAACTGTTCTTAGCTTCTTTTGTCTGTAGCCAGACTATGACAGGCTTTCTCTGACCCTGACTCTGGCCCTTTTTGGCTTCGAGTGTACAAGTTTATGACCGATTGTCTGTCCTGTTTAATTCCTGGAGGACGACCTCCTTACATTTTGGACGCTATTAGATCCACAATGATTGCCTTGGTCTCATGAGACCAGAGAATAGATTCCAGAGTATAGCCACTCTTTTCATAAGCTTTTGCTGGCTCTGAGACACTTGCTTGGTATTGTCCTGCTTTTTTTTTTATAGCAAGTCATTCAGCTCGGAAATGAAAGCCTGGTTATTTCAGGAACCTTGTCACAAGTCCATCGTTTTGGATTTTCTGTGTTACCTTTGCTCTTTTTAAAAATAAAACCACGATTTGGTTGCTTTTGATGTTCCATCTCAGCTAGGATGAAGCTACAGAGTCTCATAAGGAAATGTTGCTCTAATGAGGTTTTCGTGTGTCCCTCTGTGGTTGCTTTCATTTCAATTAGGATTATTTCATAAAGCCTTGGTTATCTTCAAGATGAGGAAATATAGTCTAAATTAAGTTGGTTTTCTAAGTCAATTGGCAAATTGTTTTCTTGTTTTAAGCACTAAATGTAGTTGCATTTTTCCTTAAAATTATTTGTGCTGGAAGGGATTTTTGCAGTGCATGATTGGTTGAAGCTTTAAGAAGGTTGCTTATGACATTTTGATAATGTTGCAGAAATGTTGTCCATAAACAAAAGCATTTTCACTTACTTTTTTGAAACATTTAATTAAATAGATTAGGTGGACATCATACATAAGTACACCCCCCTGAATAAGTATCCCTATATAAGAGCTTTACTACCACTGAACTTCACTTTGGGAACCAGACACTTCTCACTGTAGTCCTCCTTTAGCAACACCATGACATTTTGGATGCTGTTACTGTAGATCCAAAATTATTGACTTGGTCTCATGAAACCATGGTATGGATTCCCAGAAGTCTATATTTTGTAAATATGGGCCTTGGAAAAGGTTAAATGAGTTTATAGTGATTTGGCTACAGTAGGTAGTTGTAGACAACAACCATGTATGTCACTTCTGCAGGCTGCATCTTACAGATAAACAGTCACTCTTTTCATAGCTTTTGCTGGCTATGAGACACTTGCTTGGTATTTCTCCTGCTCTTTTTCTAGAAAAAACAACAACAAAAAAAACTCATCACTAAATTAAAGCTTAAAGAAAAGGCCTGGTTCTTACAGGGACCTTGTCACAAGTCCATCGTTTTGGAATTTCTGCTCTACTTTTGCTATATTTTCACACTTAAAATAATGATTTGGTGATTTAGTATTCCTCTTATACCATTGTCCTCTTTTGTGCAATGAAATAAGTCTCCGGACAGTTCTCTTCCAAGTGATTACATTATTGTCAGCATGAAGTCAGAGAAAGATTCAGTGGACTTCATAACACTTTTAATTGTCAAGAAGTTACTTCTATTTAAGTGTTTTGGTTCAACAACATACCTGTTTATCAAAAAATGTCTTAAACGTACACCCATTTTATTATTATTATTTTTTAATTAAGTAACTTTCAGGAGGGTGTACTCATTTTTGCATCACAACATTTTTATCACTTTGATAAGAAAATCTTATTTTCCTGAATAATTTTGACATGTTTCTTTGTTCAAGCAGATTTGTTGTAACATTATATCTCTGAAGAACCATAGCATGTAAATACTATTTGCTGAATTTGTTAAGTTTCAGAGGAGGTGTACTCATTTATGCTGTGCACTGTACATTAACCTTACCAAAATGTTCAATGAACATTGCCGTTTGGTCTTTTATTTTGAATGTATAGAATTAAAACATTTGCAATTATAAAATGTAACTTTTTTTCTAAAAATGGCTGTTTGTTTTTGTAATCCAGTATGTATTTGAAGAGTTCATTTGAAAAAAACAATAACTCCATTTGTATTTTTTTCAGAAATCACATTTTTTTATTGCGCATTCCAAGTAATGTCAATCAAACTGCAGTTGGGTTGTTTTGATAAGTAATAATAACTTAAACAAATACAGGTAATTTACGAAATTAAAGTTCATTGAAAGTATGTTTTTTTACATATTAAATGTTTGTTAATAGCAAAAGCAGATAACTCCAACAGTCATTTTTGGCAAAAGCAGATAACTCCACATTTCATGTTTTAGAGTTTAAAAAAACAATCGTTTAATCTTTGTAATCTCCTTAGATGACAATGTAGATGCCTGACAAACGTTCTTGTTGTTGTGATCATAAACTGTATGGATGTGATTACACGCAATACATGGAGCTTTTCTCTCACCATTGTAATGCGTATAGCCTTGGTAACTTTGGTTTGAGAAGTGGGGGGGACACAAAATGAGGGAAAATGTTTTCGATTTGAACGATTTGAATTGCATGTACGTACATTTAGGGACTATGGTGATACAAAATCCAGGAAATAATTAAGTT
>NW_015627251.1:23688-24889 GCF_001515625.1 Sinocyclocheilus rhinocerous
TGATTCGCTAAAATGGACTTATCGGCTTCTGTTCAGAAACAACAAGGGCGCTTGTCGACTTCTGCACTAAAACATGAACTCGCGATGCCTTGAAAGTGGACAAAACCGGCTTTTTTTTACAAGACGTGTTTAGGGTTCAGATTGCGCTATATGTGGAGAATAATGCACGGCAATCAGCTCATTTTTTTTTTAAGTGCCCTTTATCGGTTTTTGCAAATGATCATTGTTTTTCAGTTTAGATTTCCAGGTTTCTGGAACATTTTTAAAATCTTACTGCACCATAAACTACAAAATACAATCCTAATTAAGCAACACAGAGAGCAATAATAATAATAATAATAATAATAATAATAATAATAATGTGTTTTTTTTTCTAGCTTCTAGAACAACAACATCTTAGAATAACCAAGCTGTTACAGAATCATCTGAAACAGCAGCTGAGAGATGTTTAAGTGAGGGATAGGAAGAAAATCTCTAGAGCAGCGTTTCTGTTGTGAGACTGAGCTGTGATAGATCTACAAACTCTGTCCATTCTGCTGTCATTGCTAAAAGGCCATGCTTCAGCGATTCTCCCCTGCATTTACTAGAGAAACACACGATTATCATCTATTTACCCTCCATTTTTACATAAAACATTTATCACTGAATTTAACAATTGTCAGATTCCCAGAGGATTCCTGGACCGGGTTAGAGTGGTTGACACATAAAGCCATCAGCACATCAACAGCCAAATGCATTGAAACTATAGGAAGGAGAACAGCTGGGGATCAATAGGCAACTCTGTGTATGTCACCGTGCACGTGTCTGTCTTCTAACCCGTTTTTCCTGAGCGATGTGAATCTTTCTCCTCTGTGACTGATTGCATTGATTGCCTATGAGATTAACCCACCTGGAAGTAAAGGGTGAAATTACTCTCTCACCAGTGTCCGCTTCAAGACAGGAGCTGCTGGAAATAATAACCCAAGTGCATTTGTTCTTTCTTTGTTTACTGGGATCTTTCTTGAAAATAAAATAAAGGAATAAAGTAAAGGTTCAATACAAAATAAGCTCTGTTAACAGGATTTGTTGCATAATGTTGATCACCACAACAAATAGTATGTCTTTATTATTATTATTATTATTATTAGTAGTAGTAGTAGTATTAGTATTTTGAAAGGCAGAAATGTGTTGTTTCATTAATTTCATTAATAATAAATAAATG
>NW_015627251.1:24902-27115 GCF_001515625.1 Sinocyclocheilus rhinocerous
TATATATATATATATAATTAATATAATTATATATATAATTAACCGTTACATAACTTTGTCTTTAATAATAGAGAAAGACTTTAATCTATGCACAATTTTACCAAAAGGGTCCATTTGAGATTTTGAGATGGTACCTCAGCGATATCTCCAGAAAGTCAATGCTCATTGACTCAAAAATATTATTTGTGATAGAGCAACAGTGTCTGACGTTATAATCAGTGAATCACATTGACAAGTGAAAATGAAAGGGTTGGAGCTGAACTACAGGCCGGGACAGAGAGTGACTTCCTTCAGGGCATTTCATTTCACAAGCACGATGTGTGATTGGATTGCTGCAAAGATCTTGAATGAGGCTGCTGTAATGTATGCAAATGAATAGACCTCTTTTTTTATCTTAAAATAAAAAAGCAGTGTTTTAAATTTGAAGATGAAATTAGCTAATTGCACTGTCATGGTTACTTGTTGGTGCTTTCTGAAGCAAGCAGCACTATTGCTCTTGCTCAGGTATCAAACTATAGACGTAAATTATACCTCAAATCATGCACATTTTCAAAATGTATTTTATAGGGTTTGTAATTTGTTTATGTTTTTTAAATAATTCTCACAAAGGCTGCATTTATTTGATTACATAAAAAAACTGATATTGTTAAATGTTGTGACAATGTTGAATTTTCAGCATCATTACTCCAGTCTTAATTTTCACATGATCCTTCAGAAATCATTCTAATATGCTGATTTGTTGCTCAAGAAACATTTCTTATTATTATCAATGTTGAAAATTGCCGTGCTGCTTCACATTTTGTGGAGAGTAGCATTTATTTGAAATAGATTTTTTGTAATGTTATAAATGTCTCCATTGTCACTTTTGATCAGTTGAATGTGTCATATATATATATACATACATTAGGGCTGTCTATCGATTAAAATGTTTAATCTAATTAATCACATACTTTTTCTGTGATTAATCACGATTAATCACACACTTCGTGAAATGAAGCATAGACCATTTATCTTGTTTCAAATGTTTATGTTGTCATCATTTGCTATATCCAGCAAAGTAAACCAAAAGATTGAAGGGTGATTCTCAAAAATCTATATTTTCTGCAAGCTTTTTTCAAGATAAATTTAGATGTCTTTCCAAAAAAGGACACTTAGAAACTCCAAAAGGACACCAAAGAACCAAATGATATAAGGAGCCCATATAAGCACATATTAGTTGCTCAAGAAACATTTCTTATTATTATCAATGTTGAAAATTGCCGTGCTGCTTCACATTTTGTGGAGAGTAGCATTTATTTGAAATAGATTTTTTGTAATGTTATAAATGTCTCCATTGTCACTTTTGATCAGTTGAATGTGTCATATATATATATACATACATTAGGGCTGTCTATCGATTAAAATGTTTAATCTAATTAATCACATACTTTTTCTGTGATTAATCACGATTAATCACACACTTCGTGAAATGAAGCATAGACCATTTATCTTGTTTCAAATGTTTATGTTGTCATCATTTGCTATATCCAGCAAAGTAAACCAAAAGATTGAAGGGTGATTCTCAAAAATCTATATTTTCTGCAAGCTTTTTTCAAGATAAATTTAGATGTCTTTCCAAAAAAGGACACTTAGAAACTCCAAAAGAACACCAAAGAACCAAATGATATAAGGAGCCCATATAAGCACATATGAAAGAAAAAAAAAAGAAAAAAAATTCTTTCTGATTTGAATAGTATGTGTACAGTGCAACAGCAAAGAGCTTTTTTACATTTTAGAGAAGCCAAGTTGCGATACCAAACAGGACCACATGGAGATGCCAAAAAAACCTAAACCAACCACCTGCTGACTGCATATATCTACTACAGTACACGGATCCATTCAGTACAACTAAACACAGCAACATAAACATGACAAATCAAAACACTATCGTAAATGTTTGTGGAAACAATGTACGGAAATGTCTGTGCCTGTGCATAAATACAATGCGATCAGTGCGTCAAGAGTACTCATACATGCATTATTATAATGGACTCACGTGTGCTTACTGTACGCCACCGCAATCATCTCGTCTTTACCTTGATTGCAGTCTTCATCCATCAAAACTTTACTAGCGAGACTGGTTATCCAGTCGAGAAAACGTAGTTTGCGTCTCATCTGGCCGTACAGCGGTGGGATGTGTTGACATTACGTTCAGTCTGTACTTCACACAGTGC
>NW_015627251.1:27306-36012 GCF_001515625.1 Sinocyclocheilus rhinocerous
ATATATATATATATATATATATATATATATATATGAAAATATGAAGAAAAAAACTTTTTGATATTTAAGAAAAGAATGAATTGACCTTGCTGTTTTAAAAAATAATATATATATTTATTTATTTATTTGTTTGTGTTGCTGTTTTTGAACAGGATAATGTGAGGATAAAGGCAGTGTCCTCTTTAAGTTCACAGTACACTCTGTTTTTCCTCACTTTGGAGATTGTCATATATTGTCCCTGTCTGCACCTATGCATAATTACTGAATTACTGTTGTCTGTAATGCGTCTCTCTTTCTACTGAAGCTACAGTAGTGGCTGTAGCAGGTGAAGGCCGTATATTTTCTTACAGCACCCATATCTCATACCATCACTTATGATCTTAACAATTTGATTTTATCAGCATATCATCTTGACTGTGCAATTAAGTCTCATCATCAGAGGTGAGAGCATGCAATGAAGTAATAGGCAGATGAAATGACATCTCGTTCATCTTGTTCCACTCAAACGTGCTAATTTGAATCTAAGCCGACTTCAAGTAGGGTGAGATTGTCTGACTACAAGGTATGAAAGGTTTTATTAAGATTTTATTTAATCAATTTGGTAAATCATCCTACTTAAGCTCTACATGCTGTCATCAACAATCAGCTGATTCGCTTACTGGATCATTGGACTGAAAACTTTCCCGGAGTTTAGTGGCTTAAAATGATGGTTACAGGGTTAGAATAGAAATTGTGCTTCAGTACTGTTGCTTTAATTGCGTTAAATTATTTTAACGCTTTAAGGATTTTAAAATTAATCGCATGTGTTATCGCGTTAACGATTACAGCCCTAATATATATGAATCTAAGCCGACTTCAAGTAGGGTGAGATTGTCTGACTACAAGGTATGAAAGGTTTTATTAAGATTTTATTTAATCAATTTGGTAAATCATCCTACTTAAGCTCTACATGCTGTCATCAACAATCAGCTCTCATGCACAGACATGCTTTGTCTTTGCTATGTGAGCCTTTCAAATGCAGTCTAAGTGTGGATTTATTGTGGATTTTCAATCAGTAGATGACAGATAAGTAGGTTTAGACCAATGTTTAAACATTTTAAGCAAGACGTTATTATAAAACTGTTCTTGTATTATGTTTAATTTATTAGTCACAGAAAAAAATGTGGTTCTTTAAGAAGACACAGACCTTGTAATTATTTGGCTTTATTCTTTTGTTTTTAGTAGTGTTTACTAAGGCAATCATTACTAGTAACACTCTTTAAAAAAAATAATAATAAAATGGGGTTTTCATCAATGCTATTTTGGGGCTCTCCAATGAACCTAATAATGAGAAGTTCTTAGGAACCAAACAAACAAACAAACACACAAATAAATAAATAAATAAATATAGCTGAGCAGAATCACAAATATTTATATCATGGTTAATTAAATACTTTTTTTATAACTGTTTATAAAACATATTAGGAGTAAAAACATTTTACACTTTATTTTAGGGTGTCCTTACAGTTACAATTACAGTGTAATTATACATTTAAGTATTAAATAATATTAATTAACAACATGCATTTACTATTGGTTTAACAGGGTTAGGGTTTGGTTTAGGGTTAGTGCATGTAATTATGCATAAATTATTGTTATTACTGTTGTACAGTAAGTGCATTTTACTATTGTCTTTTTATAGCTGCTTTACAGAAGGATTGAATTTGCATTGATTCGCTGTTTTCTTCTGCTTTTTTTATCACTGTAAAGGTGCTTTGGAACAATCTGTATTGTATAAAGTGCTATAGAGATAGTAATTCATAAGTGTATATAACATATGTAACAAAGACACTGTAAAAAAAAAACACTATTTGAACTCTATTTTGGCTTTGTTTAAAGTGTTGTGAGATCAGTATCATGTATCGAACCAAAATCGTTGAATGAGTGTATTGTTACACCCCTAGTACCAAACATAATGTCATCATAAATGATTTGGTACTAGGGCTCTATGAGACTCTATAAAGGCTTCATAAATGGTAATAATTTTTTTTTTTATTAACTCTGCTATTTACCTTTTTTTTCCAAAGAGAAACCTCCGGAGAGAATCATGGTCGCCATCAAGTGAAGGAACATGAGGTGAAGGCCTCCTAAAAAGAGCCATGCATATTATGTAGAGGAATGTGTGAGTCTATTCAAATAGTACTAAAAGAGGCCTTTGTGCACTTTCAGACAAGCAGTGAAATGTATTCATCATTTCCCAATAGGAAAGAAACAAGAAAGCAATGAATAATTTCTCTGAGCGACCTTGAAGCGTGCAAGAGCTTATGTTGGCAGAACCGCCCATGGTAGCGCGAGCGCTGAGGGACTCAACCAGGTACATGCAAAGGAGTAGGGGTTGTTCACCCTTGCGATACCCTCTTCTCCTTTTTGCCCTTTTCTTTTGCTTTAATTTCTTCATTTTTTATTTCCCTGGCAGAAGCCGGTATCCGCTCGAGACGTGAGTCTAACCAATGCACTTGAATTCATTAGCTGTACACCACATGTGTGGTAGTTGTCAGGATTTATCCTTAGCCATGTCAGTCAAGTATTGACCTTCTGTGTCCAGTCCACCTTTGGGATCAACTGCGATACAAATGTTAGGATGAAGTGCTACCAGAAGAGTCCATTGCTCTACATTGGACACATTAATAATAAAGGCTGTGTGTTTGCTTTTATAGCTACACACTAAAAATTATTATTATTTTTTTTGTATTTTGTGATACAGTTTCTTACCATACTGTTACTATGAAAAAAAATAACAACACAGAGAGCATTAATAATAATAATAAATATGTATTTATTTATTTATTTGTCGGTCTTTATTTGATATTTATTGATTTATTTTTTGTTAATATTGGATAACAGAGTTTAATGGTAGAACTTGTCAAATGCAATCAACGCTACACTTTTCTAAAGCCTTGATTATGTTCAACTGTGGATTTCAGGAGTGGAATCCGTAATCAGTAAAGCTCTGCTTTTGTTGTAAATATTAGATTATGATTACTGTACAGCATTGTATCATGTGTTACACGTTATCAGTATGTAATGTGTTCAATTCAAGTAAGTCCATAAATCACAAAGAATGTATTCATACAGCATTGAAAATATTTCTCAAGCCATATCATTTTTCGAGCTATTTCCATATTATGCGTCATTCAAATATGTGATTAAATTAAATGATAAAGAAGGCTTTACAGAGGTCTCTGAAGAGAGATTAAAATGGCCACAAAAAGGTGCTTTAGTTGTACAGGGTGGGAATAAACAACACTACGGTGTTATGACACTGAGCTGCATCAATCATTTTCAATTCAATCAATATGCCCATCAATTGCAATGGAGAAACAATGAAAAGCTGTGAGAGAAAGAGGCAAATAAACAGAATAATTGAACCGCATAAACCTTATTCACATGGGACTGGTTTTCTTTTTCTTTTTTTTCTTTTTTCTTACAACCGTTAGAATTACAGAAAGTAAATTATCCGGGGGTTTTTTTCCCTGTATGGTAAAAAAAAAAAATACAGTGATTACAATGATTTAAAAAAAAAATAAAAAAAACTTTGATTTTTCAGAGATATTTTAGTAGCTACATGTCTCCAAGAAAATACTATATCAGTACTTCTACTTCAAAATTTCAAGTTTATTTATTTTGCCAATTTTTAAATTAATTGTGCCATTTACTAGCAATTTCTAAGTGAAAAGTGTTTCTACACAAACTGTATTATTTAAAAACAGCATACTATTTTTCATTTTTTTTCTCAAATCAGGTGCAATTATCTTTGTAATTGCAGGGCATGTGACTTGATGCTGATTTGCATTATTTGGCCGGAATGAATACACGTCTGTCATGTTAATTTTCTCAGCAAATGCTTGAATCCAAAGTGAATACAGTACTGTTCTTTTATTTTAATTTTTGGCATAGATGTGTAGCAACTTGTGGCGCTTTTCCACTGCATGGTACAGATCGGCTCAGTTTGCGTTTCCACTGCAGTTTAGTACCGCTTTAGAGTGGGCGGGATTATAGACATGTCGCTATAGTTGCGCCGCTTCTACTGCCGCAACCTCCTGAAAAACTTTTTCATTCCGCGTCATCCCATCAAGCTCTCGCAAAAATTGGACAAAAATGCCCCTGCACAAACAAATCAAATCTATTACGTCTGTTGCTATCAAAGTGTAAATTAATAGAAAGTGTCGACTGCGCATTAAATTAAGATTTGCTCATGTTGCACCATATTTCATTTTAGGTGTTTTTACAGTGTTGCGCATTATAACCAATCACACACGATTCTGTTGATCTTAGAAATGCAATGGCCAATCAGAGGCGTTCAGATGAGTCATCGCTGAAACTCATCAGTTTTGTTGAATGCGCGCACGTTAATGACTGAATTCCGCGAATTCTCTCATCATAAACAATAAAGCGCAGATGTACGTACAATGTAAGTAAGGGATTCATTTCTTAGTGTAGACAGCTTCAGTGATTATAACGAAAGTTTTGTTTTTTGAGAGTGCGACAGATCAAAGTTAGTGAAAATGTAATTTCTGTACATAATTTATTCGCCATTTGAATAGCCATTTGAAATGTTTTAATTAAATTGTAATCACAATTATAACGATACTTTTGTTTTTTTGAGAGTGCGATAGATCAAAGTTAGTGATAATGTCATTTCTGTACATAATTTATCCGCCGCTTGAATAACCGTGGGAAGGAAACGTTATACAATTATCAATTTCTAATGTTTTAATTACATTGTAATCACATTAAATACAAGTTCAGTCCCATTAAACATATATTATTAGCCTACACAACACTCTTCTTGCCTAAAAAGACAGGTTTATGATGTTTGTAGTTAATAGATTTGGCTGCTTTTAGCCTTACCCTGGAGTTGGTTCATCCTCCGCCTATGGTAGCACACATTGGTCAGCTGCACATAACGTCACAGACATGCAGAGAGCCGCAGAAGTGAAGCCCTTCCTCCCTTTCCAGTTGTGTTTGTCTTGGTGTGGAGGGGAGTGGTGATGAACAACAGACTACCTGTGCTTCGAATTTACAGCTAATTATCCTGTCCATGACTCATGAGAGCTACCAAGTTAGCTAAAGTTTAGCTAAAGCAATAGGAAGTCTAGTAGGTTAGACCAGTGCGCGTTCTTTCACTGCATGATTCAGTTTATTAAAATGCATTTAGAATGATCACAAAATTCAAGATATGGGGGGCACACTTTTAGAAAAAAAGGCTTAAAGGTAAAAATGCTCATAAAAGGCAAAAATCAATTTAAACTTATTGGAAAAGATTAATTTCTATCAGTGTGAACTGATCATCACACAGAATATGAAGAATATCAAAAACTTTAGGAGTCAGCTGTCCCCGGTAGTCCTTAAGATATCAGCACAATAGCACACTCAGCAAAATATCATTAATTATCGTTATCGATAAAATCCCAGAAAATATTGAGATGTATATAATACTGCACACCCCTAATATATTTAACATTTTGTTTAGAAAAAAAATACATACATATGAGAAGTGCCCTTTTTTCCACTTGAGCCCCTGCCCCTCAAAATGTCTGTGCACGTCCCTGTTTACACGTCACATTTTGGTAACGGTACGGCTCGCCTGGCACCTCAGCCAAGGTGGTACTGAAAAAAGTACCAGGTACTGTACACAGCGAAAAACTTGCACTCTAAATGGGTCCACTGCATAGAGCACGCTGTGCATCCTATTCTGTGACCCAGACAGCTATCTATCCAGGCAGCAATCAGTCTATAATGAATTGAGTTGTTTCTCAGACAGAGCGTTTCGTATGATTCAATGCTCCTGCCCTCTGCATGCCCCAATTTTCCAAAGGACATGAAGGACTCCGAAGCCGATTGCCTCGCCTCCATAGGCTATTTATCTCCTTTCCCTTTCAAATTCCCAAAATTTGGAGACTGCAGAGAGACTCACAAAATGCACAATGGATTTAGAGAAGGATAGTGGAAATATTGTTAAATTGTGTGGAATGTAAGTGATTTTTGGCATGACATTGGGAAGCTGATCTTCATCTGTTGGTGTGTTTGTGTTTATGCAGCTGCAGCATGCAGGGAGATCTTGATTATGCCATTAGCCTTGCACATCATATTTGCACACAGCAAACAAATCCAACTGCCGAGCAGCTCGCTGACTGCTTTTGTCAGCAGAAGGTTTCATCTGCTTGAGCTACTCTGTTGAATCAACGCAAGATGCATGGAGTCACTTTAATGTGTGCTGTCTGAATAAATCATAAGAAGCAATGAGTATTTAATGCTAATGTTAAATATTACTGCAACTAAATAGTTAGCAGGTATTACCACATTAACAGTTGTAATAAGTTTTCTCATAATTTATAGATAGATAGATAGATAGATAGATAGAAAAGGTTTAAAGACATTGTATTTTGTTAATATTTACATTATGCAATATCAAGAAAAAATTGTAGCAACAGCTTATATACATTTTGTAATTTTTGTCATTTCTGAGTGAAAGGCTGTAATTAGTCAATCTCGGCACTGTTCTGACTAGGCTGTCAGTCAGAATGAATACAGCAACACCTCAGTGACATGCTGCAGCCCACAGAAAACATGTTTCACACCTGCCCATGGTACAAAATGTGCCCAAAACTGTGTCCAGATGCCAACCAAAATCTAACGGCGGCTCAATGAGAGATCAGAGAGGGATGCTTTTATATGCCTTTGTATTCAAAAACAATGCAATAATATAACATGAGCATAAATCATAAAGGACTGCTCCTGACTAGAACTTTTACAGGTCAAAGTCAGGTGGGTTTTCATATTTTTAGTTGTTTTGCTGTGATGAAGACCACAGTGATCTCATGAATCTCCACATTTGTTTCTGAAGAGATCTTAATATGTACAAAATCCAAAGTCAAGAGTAATTTTTTTTTATATGAATCTAATTATTCCTAAACCAAATCAGCTGATCTTTTACAGCGTTATATTCTTATAGTATGTAAAAAAATAAAACAAATAATAAAAATGTGCTGCTTATGTCTGATTTACTGTATGTGTGTTTATTTCTCCCAAGGAATATCCAAATAAGTCTCCAGAACTCTGAATATTATTTGGCAGGTATTCCTCTTAGGGATGAAATGTTAGAAGAAACATGAAAGACCAAGTTAAGTTAAGTTAGAAAATTATAAAATTAATATTTATAAAATTAAAATGTGTAATATTACGATATTATCTAAAAAAAAAAAAATACTAAAACAAAATAAGAATAAATAAGAATTAAAAATAAAATATAAATATAAATACAATTAAAAAAATATTTGTCAGTTGTTTTGTGTGACAAGTTGGTCACCAACAATTGTATCATTTGTCAAATTATAAAATGACAATGCAATTGTATTACAGAACTATCCTTTGAAGTTACATTAGGACAGGTAGTTACAAAAGAGGAAATCTATTTAAATGCCATTCATTCATGTGCATTATAAACATAACATAATGTGCATAAAGCTTATTTAATACATCTTAAAAATGGAAGCAGAAAATAAATGATACTGAATGTGTTTGCCCAGAGAGCAGCATAAGTGCTGTATCAGAGTGTGGGCATGTTGCTAAAGCGTGTTGTTTTATAGAACCGCAGTGTTGGGCTAGTTACTCAAAGAATGTAATATATTACTCATTACTAGTTACTTCTTTCAAAAGTAATAGTGTTACTTATTACTTTCTGGCATCAGTAATTAGTTACACTACTAGTTACATTAAATTTTCTTCACGCCCGACAGAAGTTGTACTGTAACTGTGTATCTTACACACAAAATTCTTCTAGAATGTTACAAACAACATATTTCTGCCTCATCATTTGACCAAAATCCATATTGGAATGCAGTCAGAAGTTATTACAAACACTCAATAGTGATTGATAGTGACATTCAAGTAGAAGTGTTGTATTAATCTCATTAATTGTCATGTGTAGCTTGAAGCTAATTGCAATTCCTCCGTTACCCATATACAATTATATTTCATTATGTATTTTATCAAATCACATAAGTTTGTAAGAAACGGTTTAATTTTCCAAAAAGATTTTTAATTATAGTAATATAATGTACCACATGCTGATCAGAGGGATGTGGGTGGGATGTAATGCCAGAGTAAAGTAAAGCCACAACTTACACAACAGTGTTCAGATCATCTTTGTTCCTGACAAAATCAATATAATGCAATATTTTCTATCTGCTGAATGTAAGCTTTTCCATATTCCAAGCTTGCTTGCTGCACTGGGGATATCACATGCATGTGCGAGTCGAGAAAATTATGAAAATAAATCTAGGAATTATTTGATTGTTGGATTTTAAATCAGCGGGGTTGGGGCATCAAAAGTAACTAAACTGATTTATAGATGGTAACTGTAATATTATTACTGAAATATTATTAGTAATTAGTTACACTACTAGTTACTGCAAAAAGTAATATTATTACAGTAACTAAGTTACTAGTAACTAGTTACTGCCCAACACTGAAAGCACCTATAAGACCTTCTCTTCCTTGGCTAATTTATACTGCCACATCCAGCCCTGTGAATGCTGAATGTCCTGAATAATACATCTCCAGCTCTTATAATCCTGACTTTAAGTGCTACCGACATTTATACAGATGATGTCATCCTAAAACGAAAAAACATAATCAATTTTTTTTTTTTTTTTCTTTTTTTTT
>NW_015627251.1:36080-45501 GCF_001515625.1 Sinocyclocheilus rhinocerous
AAACATAATCAAATTTTTTTTTTTTCCTTTTTTTTTTCCAGGGCAAAATTTTGATATAGCTTCCCTTTCTATCAAGTGTTATTTCATCAGACAGCTCCTGCAGTGTCGGCTCCTCCCAGACCCGTTGGGCTTCAAATAGACGCACACACAGGACAGCAAACTCACCATGTCTTACTTCATCACATCTGCGCTCTCACACCTCCCAATGTCTCCATTCATTTAGGGGGAAAGATGACTTGCAAAAAAAAAAAAAATCATGGGGCATTTTAGGTCTCGGTCACATTCAGATTTAAGCATTTGATGTACAGGAACCATGATTTACCTTCAGTACATGCACTAATGAATCTTGAATGAAATGCAGTTAAACCTAATAGCATATTATCAACATAATATCCATTATGATTATATCTCTGATGAAAATTGTATTGCTCAGAGGTTGCTCTCTCATAGATCAGGAGACTTTGATTATATAATAATATAATAATATGATACAATTTGAATAAATCAAAGTATATTTTTCAGTTATGTTGTGTTTATCAGGTTTGACCAAATATTATTTTATTTGTTTATATTTACTTAAAACAAGTAATACAAATAAAAAATAGGAAAAATAGAAAAATCTAAATATATATATTACAACATCTAAAAAAAATAAAAAAATAAATACAAATAAAAAGCATATACACAAACACATACATCCAATTGTTCAATGCAATACGTTCAGCTGTTCAGCAGTGAGAGTATAAAAGTGTAGCTGAGATAATTTGATCTAGGAAAAAATGATTGAGAAATGTTTGTTCATATTGAGATTTGTTCATCAAACATTTGATTGCAGACTTTGGTGTCTTTGCAAATCTGAGCACCCTTTGAGACATTTCTGAGATCTCTTCTGAAAGAAGCATGAAGCATTGCAAAACTTGTCATTTGATCTCAATTTTTTACTATCATTTTTCTTTTTGAGATACATTAGATGTATTAAATAAACTGTAATTAAAAATGAAGTTTTAGTTTCTTTTCTATCCATGCATTCCATCATTTTTATCAAGGTCACGGTGCTGTTTTTCAACATAGTATCGACAGTTAAGCCAAAGACCTTGTTTGGTTTTTAAGCAACACACAACCCTGAGGCTCACGATATAAAATGAGGGTCACGCTAGATGATCATGACGAGAATGAGAAAATAATCAATCAAGAGACGTAAACACACTTGCGGTAGCGCTCATGTCACGGCTAGAATGACACATTGAGTTATGTGGTGATAAGGCATGACTGAACTTAGCACATCTGTTTCCATGGCAGTTCAATCATGGCTAATTCCATTTGAGTGGGACTCTTTCCACCAGTCAGTTATCCTCCATAACGGTCTCGCAAGGTCATGCTATACCATTTGTCATCATCTGGTCGAGCTAAACAGCTTGTGTCTGCCAAATATGAATGCATATTGTCATGATGATCACGAGAACCTCTTGCCAACAAGGCTGAGTTAGTCAGAGGACAGCTTCATTTATAATGTTGATCATTTATAAGTTTGATCGTAGTTTGTTTTGTCTAGAACTACATACTCTGTGCTTTTCCCAGACAATTGAACCCTGCACACTTGCAAACTGCTAAACCCTTGAAATGCACAATGAAAGCATTTTCCATCTAGACCAGGCAATTATTGTCCAGACCAGGCAATTATTGTCCAGACCCAGCTGGATGGCTTTTTCCACACCTGCATGATACTAAATATTTAAATGTTCTCACAATCAGCCAGCATCCATGTTATTTCTCAGTTGAAAAGCCCACGGACATATACATAAGAAAAGCAATATGAAACTAGATTTAGCCTTTTCCGTAAAAAAATATTAGTGGTGCTTGCATGTTTAAAATTTGCTGACATATCAAAGTTGGTCTGGCAACAACCTGGTATTTTCAAATTGTTGAGTGGTTGCTCATGTTTTGGCAACCAACCTCCTATAAGGAGATTTTTATGGGTTAAAAAAAAAATTATTGCTCTCTCTTATATGCAGACTTAAAGGAGTTTTAGTTATGTTTTATGTGAGTAAGAAGATCACTGAAAACAAGTCACTGAAAATAGTTTCAATTGCAATATATTCCTATGTGCAAGCAATAATAATAATGTTGTGTGCTTTATCGAACACCAGTAATGCATATCTTTTGTTTGTGTCATATGTCACTGTGGGTCACATAAGCAATAATTGTGCATCTCAAGGATTTGTGTTATCTTGCTTACCCATTCAGTGTTATTCAGCACTGTAATCTGACTTCAGCAACCCGTCAGTATCCAGATGTGACCGCATCTCCCTCTCAATATTCTTTTCAGAGAAATTCATTCGATAACTAAAATAAATCTTATTTGTCAGCACATGCACACATAAATATATAAACACAACCAGCAGAAAACAATCACTTTTGGCCTGGATCCTTTAAAATCTCTTCTGAGGACACGGATGGCCAATTTATTGCATCTTTCAACAGACCTGAGCACCTTTATTTCCTCGGTGGGCAAATGCATGATAAGGACATGAGCTCTGATGAGGTGATACGCACTGCTGTCTAGATTGGGCATTTATTTATTTATTATTTTCAGAGAGCTGGCATCTACAATCAAACGCTGACATCTGTCATGGGTCCCCAGAGGCACTTGTCTGTTATGATTATCCGTCATATTCTGTTCATTTGCATGATGTCATTTGTCCTGACGATGTGACAGACAGTATGGGTGTAGGTGCTGGTGTCATGAACAAACCCAACATTTCAAGTGGGAAGCTTATATGATGTGTAGCTTCCCATACTGATGCAGAATAGATGTAAGCAGCATTTAAAGGAAGTATGCATGATCACAGACACATTGAAAATAGATTCTGACTTTTGAGTCTTCTGGTTGAGTGATTAACAATACTTTTTTTTTTTTTGGATATTATATAAATAACCTATATAACTTATATAAAATATAAATAACTTGTATAAATAACCTCTGTTTGCTAACATCCCATGCTAGTAGATGATGTAACTAGATGATAATGTTTCCTCCACTGACACCTATTCAAGAGTACAAAAATAGCTGTGTATTCTGATAATAAAATATTTTGGAAGTAAAATACATTTAGCAAATTTAGCAAAAAAAAAAAAAACTTTATTTTATGGTGGCTTGTAGAGTCATGCAATTGATTTATATTTTTAGCTAGTGTTACAGGCTCTCCCAGTCTAGGGTTGGGAGAGGGGCTAACAGGGGAAAAATAACCAAAAATGAGGAACATAGAAAACATGGAGGATTATTTTCAGTCCTCTGCCCCAGAAATGTGACAACTACTTGTTGTTGCTAATAACAATTGTGTATTATTTTTAAAGAAAGGGGAAGCAATTAATCTTCAGGAGAGGATCTTAGCCAAAACAACAAACAAAAGAGTTACTATCTACCAGGAGGAGAACTAGCTAAATGACCTATACAGGTGTTGTAGGAAAATTAATGTTTTACTCTTTCTTATTTACTTTCTTAGACATTGTGTGGGTTTTTATATATATTTTTTATTTTTCCTTTTGATTTAACTTGTGTTTCTCTCTCAATATGTATATAGGTAAGAGAAAATAAATAAACAACATACACTTCCCTCTACTGCCTAACCAAAAACAGGGATAAACATGTTTCAAAAGAAACCCCTCTCCCTACAGCTTCCCATGACACTAACATAAGATAAATAGCTTTAACACCTTTTAATACTGACACAAGTTTTAGAAAGAAAGAAAACAATCACTACCTGATAACAGAAGGGCCACAACACTGTTTTCACACCAGAGCACACACAAACCACAAAGTGTGCAAAGTAATGGCAATACAAAGATGATCTACACACAAAAGTTCAGTACACTCAGTATCTGGAACACACAAGTCTGGTTCAGGGGAGAAGTGAACTTCCTCAAGGACTGTTCACGCTGCTCTTTTGTAGCAGCACACGCTGCAGCACACTCCTTACAAGCATCAGGTGTGGCTAATTAACTGCAAGGCAAGTATGCTTGTATGCTTGTAGAATCATGAAATTGACTTAGCTGTATGTTTTTTAAGTAAAATATTTTTAGCAAATACATTAAAACATTTATTTTAATTGATTTATTTTATTTTATGGAGGTTCATATAATCATTCCATTTACTTTTTAACTATGTACTCTGATAATAAAATGTTTTGGAAGTAAAACACATTCACCAAATAAATCAAAACATTTTATTTTATTTTGAAATAAATGCTTATTTATTATGTTATGGTTATTCATTCATTCATTTTTCCTTGTCTGCTGCCTTCAACATCACAGTTCAGGATAATGCGTAGTATAGGATTGTGTTGGGTGCCATTAGTCAATCAGCTTTGACATGACATCCTATGGACCTCCTTGGTTTTGGCATCACAACCATAAAAGCTTTTTAATGAGCCTTTTTTTTTTGCAGCTTACTTTCAGTAAATATTCTTGGTGGACTTGGGGAAGGAGCTTTAAGCTCTCTTAAGTTCTATTATTTCAAAAGAGCAAGGAAAATCCAGTTTTCCATGATATGCCCCTTTGAAATATGCTTGAACTTCCAGTGCACCACAAGAAATAAATGTCAAATTATTTCTCATTAAAATGTATTTACCAAAATTACCATGACCATCAACAACAGTAAAAGGTGCCTGTGGCTTCAGATCCCTGGGACTGAAGATGATCTAAAGTAAATGGCAGCCCTCCTCAAAGTATGAAATATTAAAGGTCACTTTGATTTTACACTCTCCAAAGTCGCAAATGAGGCATACTAGATCAGGACAGAACAATATAAACAATATAAAAATATAATAATACAATATAAAAGGTACAGCGGCTCAAAAGTTGCTAGAGGTAAGGTAATTTACGATTACAGTCAGATATGCATGTACAGTGGGTACGGAAAGTATTCAGACCCCCTTAAATTTTTCACTCTTTGTTATATTGCAGCCATTTGCTAAAATCATTTAAGTTAATTTTTTTTCCTCATTAATGTACACACAGCACCCCATATTGACAGAAAAACACAGAATTGTTGACATTTTTGCAAATTTATTAAAAAAGAAAAACTGAAAAATGCTCAGTATTTAGTAGAAGCACCCATTTGATCTAATACAGCCATGAGTCTTTGGGAAAGATGCAACAAGTTTTTCACACATGGATTTGGGTGTGTACATTAATGAGGAAAAAAAATTAACTTAAATGATTTTAGCAAATGGCTGCAATATAACAAAGAGTGAAAAATTTAAGGGGGTCTGAATACTTTCCGTACCCACTGTACACTGCTTAGATGATAGTAAATGCGTGTGTCCTATAAAACATCACGTCATATTTGAGTACAAACTTCTGATAAACATGAAGCAGTCTGATAAATTTACACTGAAAAAAAGAAGAAAAAAATCACTCTGACATTGCTAGTACATTTAAACAAATCATGACAAAGAATCAACAACTAACACATTGAATTAAATATGGAATTTAGAGGTATAAACACTGAAATGGTATTTTCCTGTAAAAAGTACTCCAATAATCTTTTATTTTACATTTATTTACAATTTACTTATGACGTTTTTACATTGGTTTGAAGTTGATTGAAAACAGTTGTGAAAAAAATCATGTTTATAAAGTATTTATATAAACACGTAAATTGCTTAAGATGTGTGCATAATGATTTTGTTTTCTTTGTTTAAAAGGTGTGAGCTTAAGCCGTTATTTAGTTATTTGGTTTCACTTTATTTTGATGGTCCCTTTAACACATTCTGTTGACTATAAATAACGTTGCACCCACATGTCCACTAACTCTCATTAGAGTGTTAGTAGAGTATTAGTAGACTGGTAGGGTTAGGGTTAGAATAAGTTGACATGTACTTGCAAAGTTACTTATAGTCAGTAGAATGTCTGTTGGGAGACCATCACAATAAAGAGTTAGCAGATATTAAGCAGAAAGTCTTCTAATACTCTATTGTGGGTTAGTAGACATGTAGGTGCAACATTATATTTTGTCAACAGAATGTTCAAAAGGGACCATCAAAATAAAGTGTTACCAGTTATTTTGACTGCTGTCACAATAAAGTCATAATATTTTTGAACAGGTTTAAGGAAGCAAAATCAAAATCTTTCCAGGTCGTGATGTTAGTGTTCATGTACCACTGTTGTCAATCATACACATCATGAAAATGTCATTCTAAAATTAGACCGGACCGGAGGAAATTACATCTTCCATATAAAATGTGCATCAAATAGTCTTCTTGATGTACATTTGCTATCTTTCACAACCCACACACCATCTGACAAGAGGTAAAGTGACACACTTCATAGTCTGTCGGCATGAAACCATATCCATAAAACTTTTCCATTGAACAAAAATGTTCTTTGTGGGTGGGGGTTCTTTAGATTAATAAAATGTTATTTACACTAAGAACATATAGTTTCTTTCTTTCTTTTCTTTCTTCTAAGAACTGTTCAATGAAAGCTTCTTTTTGGAACCAAAAATGGTTCTTCTATTGCATCACTGCAGGGAGGGAAAAAAATGTTTTGTGTCTTGTTTTCCTGCAATTTTTGAAGGAAATATTGACTTGTTTTTAGAGTGTTTTTGTTTTTTTAAAGAGTTATAAACACAACCTTCACTTAATTCTGTTAGAAATATTCTGTGTGTATTTCTCTCTTCAACAGCAAGACACTAGGAACAGCAAGGTCAACTGGCAGCACGGTTGCCAGCAAGTAACTTTTAAATTAATGGTGTCTTGCTGTTGCTGAAATGTACAGTTGGTTACTGTTTTTGTGAATATAGTATAAAGCTGTTAGTTTCTACATTTACAGTACAATATTATCAAAAGCATTAACAACAAAATATTTATTTGCACTTCTTCACAAGAGGTATATTTGAATGATTTTACTGTAAGCTACATATACATGCTATTGTAGTCTATTGAGCAATGGACTGCTTAAAAAAATAATAATAATAAATTGTTTTTTTTTCTCTAAATTTGATTTTATGAATGCCCCTTAGCAGCCTTGCTAAAAAAAAAAAAATAAATAAAAAAAAATCACTATTGTGTATAAATGCAGATTAAAAGGGTCATTTCAAAACATGTACCTTCTTTATTACACTCCTGAAAAACTTCAACAACAAAAGCTTGAAAAGACCTTTAAGAGAAACAAAAAATTAAGCCATTAAAAAAATATATAATAATAAAAAATAAATAAAAATATGTGTGTGCATGTGGTGTGAGTACAGTATGTGTAAGGTGTGTGTGTGTGTGGTGTTTGAGTGAATAATTGCATTCACTTATATGAAGTCCCACTCATTCAGTTTTTCAAGAAGCGTTACGACACGAGGGTTGACTGATGTCTTTTTGTGGGTGATCTTCTCTGTCCGCTCTGATAGGACTTTGATAGGATCAGGATTAATCCCAATGAAGCACCTGAAAAACAAATGTTTACATTCAGAATTTGTATGGGGGGGGAGTCTATTCTTGTATCAAGAACACTGCTCTATACTGTTAGGTGTAGGTAATGTTGCATTTTAGCATATTTTAGGGGATATACATTGTCACCTGTAAATCCATATATAAACATAGTTCAGAGAAAGTAGTGGGTTCATTGGACCATGCATTTTCTACAGTGGCGGCTCGTCGGGGGAGGCAGGGGAGGCACAGCTTCTCCATAATTTTGAGGTGAAAATGGGAGGAGGACGATTTAATGTTAATAAACTTCACAATTCATTACAAGGTCGGGTGAGTGCTGAGCTCTCGTGCCTCCGTTGGTAAAAAAAAATAGCCAATCACCATCAAGTGTTCACTTTCAGCGCTGAGGAGTGTTGAGAAAAGAACCCTTGCAAGGGAGGCTAGCTTCCCTTCTGATATCAACCAATCATCACAGAGACGTAAATTACACTCAAAAAAATGATTCTTGCCAGTAATTGAAATGAAGCAAACAATTTAAATAAAGTATATTTAAAAAAGTATAAAATAATAATTATTATTCCGAATTACGCTTTCTCAACATGAACGTAATGAATCCGAAACCAACCTGATAAAATTACATAAACTATACCTAATTTGTTGCAGTAAAGCGCGAATGCAGATGTTGCGCATGCGCATATTAGATTTTTTTTTTTAAACTGAAGGCGGCAAATCGACTAGGGCGCGACGACGGTGACTCAACGGTAGCAAGGAAGATTAATGAAGAACAGATGAGGAGATTATACAAGGTAAGATATTTTCTTAATTTATAGTTGATGTAGACTTAAACATAAACTATTTTTATTATTTGATCGATCTTGATTTACCTTAACTGCCCTAACTGCACTTTTTGGCGAATGAACTAACGTTAGATATTTTCGGCCTTCCCTGCTAACCTTATCTTGATCATTTTAAAATTTACTATCTTACTATTCGAGTATGTGCATCATTTTTGCATTTAAGCAGATCACGCATGATTTTTTTTTAAACAGTGTCATCTCGACATACGGTAAACGTTAGGATCTCGCGTAAAATCAAATCTGTTATCAAATATATGCAACTTGGATCATTTTAAGATATATATGGTCGACTATGTGCATCTTTTTAGGCAGATTACGAATATAAGACGACCGCGTTTTTTCAGATGTATTTCCAAGAAAAAAATATTGTCTTATATTCGGGACAATACGGTATATAAAGCAAGTAACAATAAGTTATTGGAAATGAGTAAAGTTTATGTATTATAGAAGCTTAAATCACAGTTCTTCTGTTTTCATAAAATGTATTTAATTCATTCACATTAACTGAACATGAAAGGGTGAAGCTTAAATAAATGTTAACTTTTGCGTTGGATTTATGCGATTAAATTGGATGGAAAATTGACATCTTTTGGGGTTAAATATTTTTTTTGAGTGTACGTGATATTAGTTTGAACATCTGCCGCTGCGCTGATAATGTACCAAGTACTTATGATGAGTAGCGATATTGAATATTTGATTGCCAACAGGTTTACCAAGCTGTCATTCAAACAGTATATATACAAATTTAGGGAAACCAGCCTAAGCTGGATATAGTCTACAGCAGTCGGCTTAATTAAATGGCGCAACAGGCAGCTCTCTTTTAACACAGACTTTTAAGAAGGGATGGATGTTTGCTTCAAGTGATAGGCCAGGTAAGTGAAATTATATTATCTTGCTGTATGTATGTCGTTTTCTTTACGTTTTCTGACTAAAAGCAACCAAAAAGCCATTTTAAAGTAGTTAAGCAAATAATAATAATAATCGGCAGGGCTCCCAGACCAATACTACAATTAGTGTGCCTCCTCTATTTTAAAACCCAAGAGCCGCCACTGACTCTGAGGAGTGCGGAGCAAGGAACGAAGGAGACAAGGAGTACATCAATCGAGAGATTTTAATGGATACAAGGGAACCTGGAAAACACACGAA
>NW_015627251.1:46197-49678 GCF_001515625.1 Sinocyclocheilus rhinocerous
AAAAAAAATTTGCCAATCACCATCGAGTGTTCACTTTCAGCGCTGAGGAGTGTTGAGAAAAGAACCCTTGCAAGGGAGGCTAGCCTCCATTCTGATATCGACCAATCATCAAAGAGACGTAAATTACGTGATATTTAGTTTGAACGTCTGCCGCTGCGCTGATAATGTACCAAGTACTTATGATGAGTAGCGATATTGAATATTTGATCGCCAACAGATTTACCAAGCTGTCATTCAAACAGTATATATACAAATTTAGGGAAAACAGCCTAAGCTGGATATAGGCTACAGCAGTCGGCTTAATTAAATGGCGCAACAGGCAGCTCTCTTTTAACACAGACTTTTAAATAGGGATGGATGTTTGCTTCAAGTGATAGGTCAGGTTAGTGAAATTATATTATCTTGCTGTATGTATGTCGTTTTCTTTACGTTTTCTGACTAAAAGCAACCAAAAAGACATTTTAAAGTGGTTAAGCAAATAATAATAATAATAATAATCGGCAGGGATCCCAGACCAATACAATTAGTGTGCCTCCTCTATTTTAAAACCCACGAGCCACCACTGATTTTATATACAGCTACTTTGAAACAATATCTATACAAATAAACATGAATTGAATTGAATGTTAGCAACTAAACATCTAACCTATTAATGATTCCATCATGCATGCAGCTTCCGGTTGGTACTCCATAGTGAAATTGTAATAAGTACAAAAGACAGCAGCAAGCCCAGACAGAAAAGCTTTCTGGATGCCCTCACAAATGATGGTGTCACGGTTCATGGGTCCGTGCGGTCCTTTTGCGTCTTGTCATATGTGTGGGTGTACGTCATTCATTAGTAGTGGCAGGTGGCGCTCTATCAGAGCGCGCCAGCTGCAACTCATTAGCGCTGCCTTTATAAGGGCTCCATGTTCAGTGTGTGTTTGTCGGTTCATTAATTCATGTCCAGTCTTCTTGTCAGTCTCCGTGTTCATGTTGTGCCTAAGCCCGGTTTGGAGTTCTTCAGCTTTCGCCTTGGGTGTGTTCGCGCTGAGTGGAGATAGCGGCTCGGGAGGTGTCCTGATCTCAACCGAGATCCCAGGGATTTCATCCTGTCTCTGTCTGTTGTGGGTTCTAAATAAACCTTTATTGCACTCGCACTTGGATCTTGAGTTTCATTCCCCATAACAGAACGAACCGACCAAAGGAATGGATCCAGCGAGTGCGGGAGAACTCTTTTTGTCTAATAGTAACATCCGCATGGAACGTCAAGAGAACCAGATGGTGGGTACAGGACATGCCGTTCAGACCCTGATCACTCAAGTTTCAGAACTTACCACTCAGTTCCAGCATCTGAGGGCAGAGACAGTTGCGGATCAACAACCCACCGTGCCCGATCCACCTGTTCCGCCGTTTCCGATCATTCACACTCACGAGCCTCGTCTACCCCCTCCAGCCTTTTATTCTGGGGAACCCCAGTTATGTTGTTCATTTCTGGCCAAATGTTCCCTGTACATTTCCCTTCAACCATCATCGTTTCCTACTGAGGAGGCGAAGGTGGCATATGTGATCACGTTGCTCTCGGGAAGGGCCGCCAGCTGGGGAACCACCGTATGGGAAAAGAAACTTCCTTGCTGTTGTTCTTTCCAGGCATTTTCCGAGGAACTACGGAAGGTGTTTGACCACGCCGCTTCTGGCAGAGTTGCGCCAAGGGGAGAGTACGGTAACTGACTATTCTATTGAATTTCGTACATTGGCTGCAGGATGTGGGTGGAATTCAGAGGCACAGTGGGACATGTTTTTGTTTGGGCTTACGGACCCTGTCAAAGACGAATTATATTCGTCGGAATTACCTACCGGCCTGGATGAACTCATAGCTCTGGCCATTCGGGTGGACACCAGACGATGGAGGCGGGGCCAACAAGGACTCCGAGAACGGCCGCCCTCCTCTCAGAGTTCCTTGCCATTTTTCACTGATCAAACTGTGTTTTCCCTTCCAGAGCCCGAGCCCATGCAGATGGGGAGGTCTCGTCTGTCGTTGCAGGAGAAGCAGAGACGCAGGACAAATGGGCTGTGTTTGTACTGTGGCACTGCCGGCCACATCGCAATGCGGTGTCCAGTAAAAGTCAGCACCCATCAGTAGGTAAGAGGTTACTGACGGGTGGGATTGCAATGAACAAATCCTCTTTTCCGGTCCCTCATCTTCCGGCCAAGCTAGTAATACAGTCACTACATCATGATTGTGAGGCTTTAGTGGACTCAGGAGCGGAGGGGAATTTTCTAGACATTGGTCTCGCATGGAGTCTACAGATACCTATGGTGGAGCTTTCACAGCCCATCTCTGTGGTTGCGCTCAACGGCCAGTCCTTACCCTCCGTCACTCACACCACTGCACCTTTAAGACTCATCATCTCTGGTCAACACTCTGAGGACATCACGTTCCTACTCACTAACACTCCCTCGGGTCCTCTGGCTTTGGGGCATCCTTGGTTGGTGCTCCATAAGCCCCATATTAATTGGGGAGGCAATGCTGTCCTGGGTTGGAGCGAATATTGTCATGCTTCCTGTTTGTTGTCTGCATGTTCTCCTGTCTCTTGTTCTGTGTTTCAGGAGGATCACTCGGACCTGTCTAACGTGCCCCATGAGTACCTTGACCTGAAGGGAGTGTTCAGTAAGTCTCGGGCTGCTTCTCTACCTCCACATCGTCCCTATGACTGTGCAATAGACTTATTACCAGGTACATCTCCGCCTAAGGGCAAATTATATTCACTTTCCACCCCGGAGAGGGAGGCCATGGATAAATATATTTCTGATTCTCTAGCAGCCAAGATCATCCGCCCATCTTCCTCTCCGGCCGGTGCGGGGTTCTTTTTTGTGAAAAAAAGGACAGCTCCCTTCATCCCTGTATTGACTATCGGGGCTTGAATGACATCACGGTGAAGAATACTTATCCTTTACCATTGATGTCGTCAGCTTTCGAGCGTCTGTAGGGGGCGTCATTTTTCACGAAATTAGATATCCGCAACGCTTATCATTTGGTTCGCATGAGAGAGGGGGATGAATGGAAAACTGCCTTTAATACCCCCAGGGGGCACTTTGAATATCTTGTTCTTCCCTTTGGCCTTTCCAACGCTCCCGCGGTTTTCCAAGCACTCGTTAACGATGTGTTGAGAGATATGGTAGATCAGTTCATTTATGTTTACCTGGATGACATACTGATATTTTCTCGTTCTCTCCAGGAACATGTTCAGCACGTCAGACGAGTGCTTCAGAGGCTGTTAGAGAATGGGCTTTTCGTCAAGGCGGAGAAATGCGTTTTCCATGCACAGTCTGTTCCTTTTTTGGGATACATCATCTCGGCCGAGGGGGTGCGCATGGATTCCGAGAAAGTTCAGGCTGTGGTGAATTGGCCAACCCCAGATTCCCGCAAGGCCCTGCAGAGGTTTCTGGGCTTTGCCAATTTCTACCGGCGTTTTATTCGCAATTTCAGCCAGCTAGCTGC
>NW_015627251.1:50003-55150 GCF_001515625.1 Sinocyclocheilus rhinocerous
CGTCCCCCCACGGACGGCAAGGTGCATCCCTGCGTGTATTTTTCTCACCGCTTGTCCTCCGCCGAACACAATTATGATATTGGTAACAGAGTTGTTGGCAGTCAAGTTGGCCTTGGAAGAATGGCGTCATTGGTTGGAGGGTTCGGGATCTGTGCTGTTTAAGTCTTCCAATCGACTGGACTCCTTCAGCCGCTGTTAGTTCCTTCGAGACCCTGGTCCCATATTTCATTAGATTTTGTCTCGGGTCTTCCCCCTTCCCAGGGGAACACGGTGGTTTTGACCGTGGTGGACCGGTTCTCGAAGGCAACTCATTTGAAGAATGGCGTCATTGGTTGGAGGGTTCGGGGGTTCCATTTGTCATCTGGACCGATCACAAGAATCTTGAATACATAAAGTCCGCCAAGAGATTGAACTCTAGGCAGGCCCGGTGGGCTCTTTTTTTTTCAGCCGATTCGATTTTTCCATTTCTTACCGTCCAGGTTCTAAGAACATCAAACCGGATGCTTTATCCCGCATTTTTGATCATTCGGAGCGCCCGTCCCTGCCCGACCCCATTGTGCCAAGGAAACTTTTTATTTCTGCGGTCACGTGGGAGATCGAGTCACAACCAAGATTTAGAACGAATGTTGCGACGTTTAGCTTCTCAGAACCCCTCCTCGTGGAGCCAACAACTCTCATGGGTTGAGTACGCGCATAACTCGTTACCAGTCTCAGCTACGGGTCTATCTCCGTTTGAGTGTAGTTTAGGGTACCAGCCACCACTTTTTCCCAGCATGGAATCCGAAGTCGCGGTTCCCTCTGCCCACGCCTTCGTCCAGAGGTGCCTACGCACCTGGAGTAAGGCCAGATTGACCCTCCTCCAGGTGGGGGCGCGCACCAACGTTCAGGCCGATCGCCACCGGTGGAAACCTCCCGTTTACGTCGTCGGTCAAAAAGTGTGGTCAAGAATATTCCCCTCCAATCCGTCAGTAATAAACTTGCTCCCAAATTCATTGGCCCGTTTACTGTCACCAAGATTATTATTGGCAGTCTGCCTCAAACTCCCTCCAGCGTACAGGAGAATTCATCCGGCGTTTCATGTATCCAAAATTAAGCCTGTTTTTCATTCAGCCATTAATCCGCCGGTTCCGGTTCCTCCCCGCCGCGGCTCGTAGATGGGGAACCAGCTTATTCGGTAAAACGTATTCTGGACTCAAGGCGGAGGGGACGAGGTTTTCAATACTTGGTGGACTGGGAAGGTTACGGTCCGGAGGAGAGGAGTTGGGTGCCTGCTAGGGACATACTGGACCACTCTCTTATCAATGAATTTAATCGCCAAGTAAGTCCTCCTGGGAACGCCAGGAGGCGTCCCTAGGGGGAGGGGTACTGTCACGGTTCATGGGTCCGTGCGGTCCTTTTGCGTCTTGTCATATGTGTGGGTGTACGTCATTCATTAGTAGTGGCAGCTCGCGCTCTATCAGAGCGCGTCAGCTGCAACTCATTAGCGCTACCTTTTATAAGGGCTCCATGTTCAGTGTGTATTTGTCGGTTCGTTAATTCATGTCCTGCCGTCTTGTCAGTCTCCGTGTTCTAGTTGTGCCTAAGCCCGGTTTGGAGTTCTTCAGCTCTCGCCTTGGGTGTGTTCGCGCTGAGTGGAGATAGCGGCTCGGGAGGGGTCCTGATCTCATCCGAGATCCCAGGGATTTCATCCTGTCTCTGTCTGTTGTGGGTTCTAAATAAACCTTTTATTGCACTCGCACTTGGATCTTGAGTTTCATTCCCTGTAACAGATGGGCTCTTCAAAGACTGATCATCCATTGGTAAATGCAGGTTCCTAGTTTTCACCTAAAACATGTCAAAAAAAAGTGCATGTCAGCAGTTGCATAATTAAACAATAATTAATTAAATAATAATTAATGTTATATTGCCAGATTGCAAATCAATGTAAAATAAAAATATTAAATGTTGATTTAAAAAAATAAATGTCACTGACACAGTCAGCATGTGTATACAATGTGTATTATGAAATTATTTTGAAATTATTTTTATAAATTATTTAATTCAATGTTGATTTTCTCAATATTGTTAAAGGGTTAGTTCACTCAAAAATTAAAATTTAATCATCAGTTACTCACCCTTACCATCCAAACAAGACTTTTGTTCATTTTCAGAACACAAATGACGATATTTTAATTTTCTCTCATAATTTCTGCCCATCCATTGTAAATCCAGTCAAGTCCATGGTAAATGGAAGCTCAGACATGCTTGTGTGACAGGCGAGAACAAACCTCATTGGTTCTCACATGTCAAGCAAGCATAGAGCTTTTTTTGCTCTAAGTATGTGTTGATGAATGTTTATGTGAATACATGCGTAAATTCATATGGATTATGTTTACAATGTTTTTTATTAACTTTTTTGAAGCATCAAAGTTTTGTTGGACTTTGAGTGGATGGACAAAAATGATGAGAATATTAAAAATATATTCATTTCAGATCCGAAGATGAATGATTGATTTGGAATGACATGAGTAAAAGATGAGAGAATATTCATATTCATAGTTGTGTAAACTATCCTTTTTAGTATTGTGAAGAAGTATTTAACATGTTTGAAATACAGAAAAACACCCTTAGTGGCTTATGTAATCATGAAGAGAAAATAGATAAAGGATAATAGATAATCTCCACCAAAATGCAATGTCCATTAGCATTCTTTTCTGACTGAGTAAAGGAACATTTTGAACATTTTGAAACTTTTGAATATGAATAATTCTCTCTGTGTATTTTAGCATCAAAATTTTTCTATCATGCTAACATGGATTGATGCAATCCAAAATACATCCAACATTTAAAAAAACAACATCAACACTAGCAGAGAGAGGGAAAAAGAAAATCCCCCCTCAGAATAGAGATGTGCGAAAATTAGAATTTACCAAAATTTGCAAGCACAACGGCACCAACATTGTTTTGTCTAATGCAGGTCATTTCATCACACTACAGAAATGACACCAATGTCACTTCAATTAAATGGTGTTTGAGGACTTAACTTTGCAGAAGAATTTATAGTATCTCATGTTGGATGAAACTCACCCTGTAATCTGCAATATACGAGACAGAACTGGTGACATCGTCACAACGTACTGTGTTTGCTGGGTTCCAATAATTGACAATATATGCATGGTTACTCCCTGGTTTTAGATAAGCCAGCTTAGACATTTCCGGTCAACTGTCAAAATCAACTGTGCTATAAGGGGAGCACACTGCTCGGTTTCTCTACATAATCCATTCACAATTTGAAGAAAAGTTCTGTTTGTCTAAGAGGACCAAACATCCATGTATACAGTTTCAGGAATGACAAACGTGTGTGTAAGAAATTAAGCGAGTGCTAATGTTGCCACCCTCAATGCCTACACGAGGGGTGGTCAACGTCGGTCCTGGAGAGCCACAGTACTGCAGAGTTCAGTTCCAGCCCTAATCAAACACACCTGAACAAGCTAATCAAGGACTAAGGGTTACTTGAAAGCTACAGGCAAGTGAGTTTGTATCAAGGTTGAAGCAAAACTGCAGGATTGTGGCTTTTCAGGACCAATGTTGGCCACCCCTGCCTAATTCAACTTCAATGCACAACACCTTGATTACATGGGTGGTGTGACCAATGCATGACGGCTATTCATCAAGGAGCTGGTCAAAGAGATAGTCATGCCACATATGAAGAGGCGCTTAGAGGACACACCCCACCTTCAAAACCATATTACAGAGGCAATGGGAAGAAAAAAACGCAGCCACCACCCGGCCAAGGGAGGACATCAGAAAAGAGGGCCAATCGAAGAGGAAGAGGTGCAGGGTCTGCCCAGCTGCCAAAGACAGAAAAGTCAGCAGCTGATGTTCCCAGGTAAACCAGGCCTGTGTGCAAGGAGAACAAACATACTTGTGAGGCATGTAAGCACTGAGATGACAATTTGAGATGTTGCTGTACCCGTGTGATTTTATTTTGTCAGTTTTATTTTTATCTATTCGGTCACATTCACTACAATTCACTACAGTTGCACAATAGAGAGTTCAATTTCAGTGTTATCGGTTATCAGTGATATGTGTATGCTATGTGTGACAAAGTGGCAAATAAATATATATTAATTTGTGGTCACTGAAAAAAGATGTTTGGAACATTCATGAATCATGGAATGCATAGATCAGGAAATATTAAATGCTGATATAAACTGATTTCAAAAGATATAAAGAAAAAAAAAGCCCAGCCAAGCATGAAATAACATAGGAAATGAATACGGGTCATTTTAGACCCATGTTGTGCATTAGAAGGGGTTTGCATAGCTTGTGAATCAAAGGGTTAAGACACAGTCTTAACGTGGTGACTATATTTATGCAACTGGAACTACTTTAGCCGTGGTTTCTCTGAAAATAATTGCACAATAGTTAACCAATCAGATTCAAGCCTTCAACAGCCTCATAGTATATATTTATACAACAGTTCTTTGGTCCTCGAATCTGATTGGCTGATAAGAGTGCAATATTAGAGTGATTAAAGAACTCCTCCAACCGTTTCACCATTTGTATAACTCCGCTTCCTGTATTTCTCACAGCGAGTGTCATGGTGGTCGCCCAAATCCACTATTATTTTAAAAAATAATACTGTTTTTGTGCTCATGAAACCGCTGAAAGCAGCCTCACCTCGGCCAGATCTTCTTGAATTTGCTGCTGGCTCTGATGTATCTATAGTGGTTAAACGTGAGATATAATTTGTTTTGGGTAAATCTCTCGGGCAGTCTTTGGTCTCATTAATCTATTATTTGTACCAGAGCAAATAGTTTTGACTGAGAGCAAAATCTCATCACTATATATTTTATGTAACTTCAGTGCAGTATATCAGAGCGCTGCCTTTGTAGTCTACTTTTGACTGAATTGCCTATGATGGCTGTTGTTGTTGTTTATTAAATATTATTATTCAATAAATAATATTTCATATAAATAATAGTAGTATTTAGTATAGGGAAACAGTGTGTGTGTGTATGTTCGTGATAGTGATTTTAGTTACATTGTTCCGCCATTAGATGCCGGCGAAAGACTGTTAATGAGTTAGCAGTAAAAACTTTTAAATTGAAAGAGACTGAAACAGGGTTGGACACAATGAAGTTTTTTTTTTTTTTTACTTTCAA
>NW_015627251.1:60568-65371 GCF_001515625.1 Sinocyclocheilus rhinocerous
CCCTCAATGCCTACTCGAGGGGTGGTCAACGTCGGTCCTGGAGAGCCACAGTACTGCAGAGTTCAGTTCCAGCCCTAATCAAACACACCTGAACAAGCTAATCAAGGTCTAAGGGTTACTTGAAAGCTACAGGCAAGTGAGTTTGTATCAAGGTTGAAGCAAAACTGCAGGATTGTGGCTTTTCAGGACCAATGTTGGCCACCCCTGCCTAATTCAACTTCAATGCACAACACCTTGATTACATGGGTGGTGTGACCAATGCATGACGGCTATTCATCAAGGAGCTGGTCAAAGAGATAGTCATGCCACATATGAAGAGGCGCTTAGAGGACACACCCCACCTTCAAAACCATATTACAGAGGCAATGGGAAGAAAAAAACGCAGCCACCACCCGGCCAAGGGAGGACATCAGAAAAGAGGGCCAATCGAAGAGGAAGAGGTGCAGGGTCTGCCCAGCTGCCAAAGACAGAAAAGTCAGCAGCTGATGTTCCCAGGTAAACCAGGCCTGTGTGCAAGGAGAACAAACATACTTGTGAGGCATGTAAGCACTGAGATGACAATTTGAGATGTTGCTGTACCCGTGTGATTTTATTTTGTCAGTTTTATTTTTATCTATTCGGTCACATTCACTACAATTCACTACAGTTGCACAATAGAGAGTTCAATTTCAGTGTTATCGGTTATCAGTGATATGTGTATGCTATGTGTGACAAAGTGGCAAATAAATATATATTAATTTGTGGTCACTGAAAAAAGATGTTTGGAACATTCATGAATCATGGAATGCATAGATCAGGAAATATTAAATGCTGATATAAACTGATTTCAAAAGATATAAAGAAAAAAAAAGCCCAGCCAAGCATGAAATAACATAGGAAATGAATACGGGTCATTTTAGACCCATGTTGTGCATTAGAAGGGGTTTGCATAGCTTGTGAATCAAAGGGTTAAGACACAGTCTTAACGTGGTGACTATATTTATGCAACTGGAACTACTTTAGCCGTGGTTTCTCTGAAAATAATTGCACAATAGTTAACCAATCAGATTCAAGCCTTCAACAGCCTCATAGTATATATTTATACAACAGTTCTTTGGTCCTCGAATCTGATTGGCTGATAAGAGTGCAATATTAGAGTGATTAAAGAACTCCTCCAACCGTTTCACCATTTGTATAACTCCGCTTCCTGTATTTCTCACAGCGAGTGTCATGGTGGTCGCCCAAATCCACTATTATTTTAAAAAATAATACTGTTTTTGTGCTCATGAAACCGCTGAAAGCAGCCTCACCTCGGCCAGATCTTCTTGAATTTGCTGCTGGCTCTGATGTATCTATAGTGGTTAAACGTGAGATATAATTTGTTTTGGGTAAATCTCTCGGGCAGTCTTTGGTCTCATTAATCTATTATTTGTACCAGAGCAAATAGTTTTGACTGAGAGCAAAATCTCATCACTATATATTTTATGTAACTTCAGTGCAGTATATCAGAGCGCTGCCTTTGTAGTCTACTTTTGACTGAATTGCCTATGATGGCTGTTGTTGTTGTTTATTAAATATTATTATTCAATAAATAATATTTCATATAAATAATAGTAGTATTTAGTATAGGGAAACAGTGTGTGTGTGTATGTTCGTGATAGTGATTTTAGTTACATTGTTCCGCCATTAGATGCCGGCGAAAGACTGTTAATGAGTTAGCAGTAAAAACTTTTAAATTGAAAGAGACTGAAACAGGGTTGTACACAATGAAGTTTTTTTTTTTTTTTTACTTTCAACAACAGCGCAGGCAACAAAATGCACTGAGCAACACTGTGATCGGAAAATCACCCTTAACAGATGAAAGGACAGTATGACAAAGATATCGCTTTCCTCAGCGAACATTCAAACTAATGTTTTATTGTGAATATGAGATTGAGCTGAAGAATGAATCCTCTATCAGATGCAGGTAATCACACTCGCTCAGTCCACCTGTCTCTCATAATAATCGACTCCACATAATGTGCTGCTTTTAATACAGTAATACAATAAGCTTTTAATGAAGCAACTCAACGTTCTTTCATTACTAGTTCTAAAGTGATGTTTTCGAATTAGTAACGGAGGCTTAGGGTGCTTTCACACTTGATTCGATGGCCTGGTCCGAACCCGAGTTCGATTACTCCCCCCGCCCCCGCTGGACTGCGTTCATATTATTTTATTTGGGTCCGAACCGCGGTTCGTTTGCGTCATCAAGCCAGCAGCTGTTTACCCCGTTGCTTAGTCACGGCGGCGCAGGAGATGGTGGCAAAATGCATAACATTGCTCTCTGCGCTTTTGTATATTTACGTTTTCGAACCATTTGTTTTGTTTACAAAGCTTCAGTGCATAACGGCACTTACGTCTGTCTTACGAATGTACTGTAAATGCTCTAAGGAACGCTAAAGGTGAACAGAAATGAGACATACAGCTTTCTGCTTGCAGCACGTCAGTCACACTTGTGAGGAAAGTGAGTGAAACACACACACAAACACACACACATTTTTTAATCAAATAATACGTCATTAATAGCGGTTCACTTCCGCGATTTAGTATGATTGCGTTCACATCAGTAACCATACCGGAGTTCACATGAACCGTCCCCCAGACCACCCTTTTTAAGCGGACTCGGGTACGGTTCGCGGGTGCACACCCGAGGTAGGAAGACTGCGTTCACATCATCCAAACGAACCGAACTCTGACGTCAATCGAACCCGGGTGCACACCAAAAGTGCTAGTGTGAAAGCACCCTTAGACTTAGCTGTTAAACTGTCAAACAGAGATTTGAATCCGTGGCTGAAGGAAGTAGTTCTGCACAAATGAGGGTTTTTTAAAGACACTCCGTTGTTGTTTCTTATACAATTACACACTCGTGCCGTCGGACTGTTGTATAAACGCAATATCACTCTCGTAGCCGTGATATATGGCTGTTTATCGGCACGCTGTGATTACCTATGCCCGAATCACAGCTGTGCCGATACAGCCATATTTCATGTCTCATGTGATATTGCTCATATAATATATACTGGTCTAAAAAGTGTTTTAATATTTTAATCTTATTGTATTATTATCATTTATTATTATTATTATTATTATTATTATTAATCATTTGAATTATTGCCCTGACATAATATAAATTTCTTTATTGCATTTTATTGCTGATTTACCTTTGAAAATGCAAAAAAACTAACAAAAAAACATAAATTTAATTCATAATTTTAATACTACATTTTCAGAGTGAAACAGGTATTTATTTATGTATTTATTTATACACATACATACATACATACCAGTTTATGTGGCTTAAATGTTCAAATACTTAATGGGCCCACTGTGGGATTTCAGCTTTTACAGAAAGCAGACTTGTCACTTTGATGTGCTTTTGAAGCATTTCATGTTTATTTCTAAATGTGATGACATGCTTCAGATGTTATTTTCATCTAATCACACTATTAAATAAAAAGTACACAAATGTATCATTCTAATAATTGTCACACTACTGTTTTCATACTAGTGTTGTGTTCACTAACATTCCTGCACACAGTAATACTGCTAGCATTGAAAGCGTACCCAAAATGTCCCATCACAGGAAGGGGAGCTCTCTGTTTTCAGTAAGCACATCTTTAAATGACACCAATCTGTCGTTGGCGAGCTCCCTGAAGGCAAAGCGAGTGAGGCTGCTGAGGCCCAGCTGCAACCCAGCCACCGTTTTTCTTCCTCTCGACCAATCCATACCTTTCTGGATGAGGGGAAGGTGGGCCTGATTAAGTGGCTATAAGTGATAGCTGACACTGCGCACCCCCTTCAAGCTGCACATATATTATGGGTGCAGTCACTGTCAGAGCCAGGCCCTGCGTTGTGTCGCCGTTTATAAACCAAACACATTGATCATGCATTGCGACAGATGCTATCACGATGGCCAGGAGGAAATGGAGGGATAAAAAAAGGGATCATTACGAAGGGTGTAGGTGACTTGTTGGCATGCACTTTGACTAAATGGCCCATATTGCAACTTATTCTGATCAAGAATCGCTCATTTAGACAAAAGGAAATAGACCAGCCCCAGTTTGCTGTTTTTACTGGCCATTTCTGGGCAGGTTTATGTGAAATATGTAATTATAGCATAATAATAGTCTGGAGAAAGCAGGAAGCATAAATGTAATACTTCGATTAAGCATTCTGGAGGGAAATAAAAATGGAAAGGAAATGGAGAAGGAGAGATGACGCCTATGGTGCGGCTTTTGGCTTCTGGAGGTATTGTGTTGTGTTTTATGGTGGGAGCAGACGAATTAGAATTAGAAAACATCAGTCTTTTGCTCTCTCTCACCTATGTAAGCAGCTATGTTTTGATACCGACTTTAAACTGTGGGTTATTCCTCTAGCAAAATGGTGTGTGGGCTGAAAAAGAACCAAGTATTCCCTCTTTCGCATTAATCCTTATTGTTCTGTGCATCTGATGATCTGTGAAGTTCCACACAGAGACACAGCAGAGTTGTTTATTTGCATATGACACAAACACGCTGACCACTATTTGCATGTTGGTTGCAAATGTATAAATTATAAGTGAGACAACAGAAACCAAGTGTGCACATAAATGTCTCTCTTTAATTGTGGACAGTAATAGGCTAATAATTGCACCAGGAAATTAGCACTGATTTGAATCCAGTGCATTCTTTAAATGAGCCACATTTGCATTGGAAAATGCATGCTTGTGATGGAAAAAAAAAAAGTAAAAAAAAATAAATAAAAAAATTGTCAGCAGTTATTTAAATGCATCTGTTTAAATCCATT
>NW_015627251.1:65503-88735 GCF_001515625.1 Sinocyclocheilus rhinocerous
ATATAAGAAATTAAAAAAATATATTTTACTATAATATTTCACTATAAAATACAAAATTAGCATTTTGTATCGTATAATAATAATAATAATAATAAAAATAATAATATTTACTATTATTAAATATTGCACAATTAAACAACATAAATATTACTATTGTAACCTTTCACTATAAAATAGAAAAAAATAGTAAGCAACCCAAACACATGCAAAGATGAGTTTGTGTGTAGCTTAATTTACTGTGAACCGCACCGTTCTGAGACAATGAAAACATGGACCATGAGCTGCTCGCATTTAACACAGTGCCACCCATATTTATATAATTAAATTACAGCCCTTGCATTTTAATTAGTGCACTGTTCCATATTGCAATTTTGGTTTTATTTCGATTAATTGTGCAGCCCTAATCTCAGGGCTATGCTTGTGTACATTGTGCCTTTTGAAGTGGACTGCAGGTTATATGTCACTAAGCGGTTTGCGCTGAAATACTACACACTAAAGTAGTGAAACTGTTTAGTGAATTCACATTGAATGTGTACGAGTGACTATTCAATGCCGAAGAGATTTACAGCTTGAAAAAAATAAAGATTAATTAGGGGGGAGGGAATTTATGTAGATAGAGAGCTGTTAAAAACAATGATGCATGACAAGTACATTGATTCAACCTGTAGTACCAATGACTGTCTTGCATTATCTTTCCCTGTCATTTATTGCTCATCTAGCCACAGCCGCTCCACCCCAAAATTTCCACTCAAATTCTGACCTTCACCTGAGAAAGAGGCCCAGATTGCCATAAAACAAAGTTCTGGAGTCTCTTTTAGTAATATCCAGTAGAGTTGGGGTACTCGAACTTGGACTCGGACTCGAGTCCAATTTTGAATGAACTCGGACTGGACCCAACTCTAATATCCAGCCAGGATGGCAGCTAGATTGATGGGTTTGTGTTAGTTGATGAGATATTTTGGAGGTTATCTAATGGCGTAAAATTTAATTAGGGCTTTATCGATGAAAGATGTAGATGGCATAGACAAACTGCCCAAAGAACTACATACAGCACAAAGATGAGGGCAAAGGAGCATACCCTGTGCGTCTGTCAATATGCCAACAAAACAGACAGGTTTTGTATTCCCATTTTGACCGTGGATAGAAACTGTGTGCTGCTACAAAATGTGCAGTCTACTTTTATACTGCTATACTGTAATATAGTGTAACCAATCCATTTGAAAATACCTTAATTCTCAAGGGCGAAAGCCTTAAGTTTTATACTTATTGGAAACAATCAGCATTGTTGCATGGGCAGCTGCACATTATCAGTAATAAGAGAAATACATCTCACTGACATAGATGCGCCATTTAAGGTAATTTGGGTTAGAAATGTTATTTATCATGTGCTTGTGACAGACAGTGAGATTCAGTATTCATGTATTCATGCCAAACTGTGATTAGTTATTTTACTATTTGCATGGCTGGTTCTTGACCTGGATCTGCTATGAAGAAGACCGGACTTGTACTGTAGGCAGCCAAAAGCCAAATGAACCAGGGTTGTGCAAAATTCAGAATTGAATTAGCCCTTCGATTCTATGCCTTTCAATTATCCCTTTTCAGCTCATGTGAATTTAAATTGAACCCCACAAAAAAAGTTGATTTGGAATTCAAATCCATCCATCCATCCATCCATCATTTACAAACTTTTGTTTCTTCAAATTGTACTTGCTATTTGTCATCCTGTTTGCTGCCTTAATTCAAATTCAATTCAAATTTACGATTTGAACTGGAATTTTAAAAGGCATTCTCAACTCAGTTCTGAATTGTGTACAACCTTGTATTTATTTATTCATTTTTTAAAGTAGACTTAAGGAGAACTTTGAGATAAACTAAGGTACACAACTAATGCACTTCATGCATACTCTATAAGAAGCAAAGGACAAATGCACTGTGATGTCAAGCCTTCTGTGTATAAATCAGCATCATGTCAACTCGTATTCAGCTTGCTGGACAGCAGCCAGGCAGAAACACACGGCTACGAGGTCAAGCAGGAAAATTCACACAGCTGTTTGCCGTTACACCTCGCCCTCTTCAGACTGAAATGCAAGGCCAGTGTCCCAGTTCGCCGACTACTTTTGGGGGGAAAAAAAACAACAACACATGACATTCTGTGCACAGCCACGACCCTGGCTGTGACTAAACTGTGATGCCTGGAAAACTGTGACCACCCCATCAACAACTAGTTATCTGCATCACAGAAGTCCTGACAGCCACGTCAGAGCAGCTCGTGTGAGAGCACCCACACCAACCATATTCAGGCAGGACAGCTGGGATATATATCTTCACAAAACTACATTTGAGTGTTAAATAGGCACAGTGAAAACTACTGAAGTGTTTGGATTTACATTGCTGATTGAAAGCTGTCCAGTAAATGAACGTCTATCAGGCAAATGAAAAAAAAGGCTTTAAATGCGTACACAGTTTTAAATGAATACAATTACTTGAAAGCTATTCAAGTTATGAATTAAGATCAGAGAATCATTTAACCCTTGTACTGTGTTGGAAATCATTTACTGTACCTAATTTGGTGTTCCCTAAATTAAATTTAAATTTGCCTGTGAATTTCTCATTATGCTATATTATCACCAAATCTCGGAAATTACATTTTTGTCAACTAGTGATCTTTTAATTAGCACAGGCTTGCTTTCTTTTCGGAACTGATTGATTGTAGGTCTCATTGAGGTGCATTATAAGCTCAGGTCAATGAGGCCTACGATCAATCAGTTCCAAAAATAAATCTATTGAAAAGAAATACAAAACCTGTGCTAATGATTTATGATCATGTTTTATACACTGCAGTCATTTTCGACCAGGAACACCACAAGTGTAACAAGGTGGAAAATAAATTTAAATAAAATACAAAGAAATATCTAATGTCTTAGACCATTATGATAACATTAACCTCTCCAGGTCAAAATGATGGAAACACAACATGAGGGTTAAATTAGGTAGTTGCTATTTAGCAATTTATTTCATAAATTCAAATTGAATTATTACTTGCTCATCTGCAAGTAACTGATATAATTCCGAAATCCATTATATAGTCGTTTTACCTGTTCTCAGACATTTTATATCTGCCAAATAATTTCTGTACAAATAAATCTCTTGAAGATTTAACCCTCTACCGCATTGTGTAACCCTATGGCAACATACTCTTTGTGTTCATTTCCTTGCCACTGTCTCTTTAAGAGAACATTCTCGTTTTTTTTGTTGGAAAGAGAAGACCTTAGTTTAGCCAATGATGTGCTTTGATTAAGTCACATGACATGCAGTTTTTTTTCCTGTGGTGAGATTTCTGACAGCCTGGTCTCTTGTGGGTAGTTGCTGAAAGCAAACTAAAACGTCAGTAACAAACAAGGACCAGTCCGTGTCACTTCTACAAAAAAATCTAAAACATCACTGTTATGATGTTATGATGACATTCACCTCTCAAAAAAGTTGTTATAAAATTAGTTTTTGGTAAATCATTCAAATGTATGTGTTGCCAAGCGGCAACACTGTACAATAGTGGAATAACATTAATACAATAGTTTAGCTAGCTAGCAAGGTCAGCTGCAATTTGTTGGCTGTAACAAAGCTGTAACAATAACAACATTAATACTAGTGAAATAATGTTGATTAGTCGTATGTTAATGGCATTTGTATTATGGATATAATCAAATTGAAATGGCAATTTTACTTTTGATTAAATATGAATACAGGTAACATTACATCAGTGAGCACGGCCATATTCTATGGCAAGGTAATGAAGAAAAGGGCAGAACTGGTTCTTCCTGCAGATGAAAAAACTGCTTTGTGAAGTTTCATATATAAAAAAGGTGATCTTTCAAGGATTAAGGGGGGATGGAGGGATGGGGGGCTCATGTTCATAGTCTTCCTCTCAAGAGATTGCATAATGCTGAATTTTCATGAACGGCAATGTTTTTGGTTTTATGTCAATGTTTCATGATACATGATATACAGTATTATATTTGTTTTAACTGTATAAATTTGCAATTTAAATAATATTCATGAAAAATGTAATGAAATTAAAAAATTATAAATCATTATTCAGCAAAAAAAGAATAGAATAAATAAAAGCACAAGTTGTTGGAAAGTATGTATAAGGTGTCAATTATAAGTAAGTATTGTGTTAAAGCTTATAATAGCACCAATTGAATCAACACAAACAACATTTCTGAGGAAAAATATGAACTATAAGTAAATTTACACTTATTCTAAGTTAGATCCACTATTGTTATGCTGTTGAACATATCATAAAGTACCTTAAAATAATGTTTTTTTCCCAATTTTTTTTTACAGCACTTCCAGCACTTCATTTTTTTTTATTTTTAAAAACAATTTCAAAAAATGTTTTTAATCTCGACAAACTTTTCTATTCGAAAATTATATAAATGTAAAGTTTAAATGAACTGAAAAGTATATGAAATAATTATATTCATTTTAATTCCTATTCAAATTTGAATGGCAATTCTGCATCCTGTTTGCTAAATCAATTCAGCAAATGAAATTTACTTTAAAAGGCATTCTCAGTTCAATCCTGAATTATGCACAACCCTGGTACATAATAATGACACCACTCAACTAGAAAATGTCCCCTACTGATGGTGATGGTGATTTAATTATACAAGCTGAGATCTGAAGAAAAATAAAATTCCATCTTGCTCAGCAGTGCAGGCAGAACTTATTTCATATCTCAACAGCGGACTCTGTCATCGCCGAGACAAAACCTGTTCAATCAAACATATCAAACCCTGACTGATGAACTTCATGATTGATGATGCATCTTTTCAGAACAAACAACATTTGTACATTTTCTAAAACAAATTTGCGTGATTCTTGCTTATGCAAAAATTTGTTTTTGTTATTCCTTGTTGCAGCTGTCATCTTTATAATGAATAATGACATAGAGGTTTGCCTCTGCATTCCTCATATGAGATTTGACATGTTATGTGATACTTAAAAAATAGGCAAAACACCATCATTTGCATAACTTGTTTTGCATTTTAATCTACACAAACAAATAATGGACAAAAAGTGGTCCCCATAAAAACTGAATTGACCTGGCATCCCCACAAGACGCGTTTGATGATGCTTCAGCTCTAACCGACATGTTTCCTGCAGGATTTATTTCATGTGGAGTGTCAGTGGTATGTGCCAACCAGCATTTCCCATGAACGACTATATATTTTTATTCCACAGAATTCCTCCAAGGTTGCCCTAAATCTGTCTTCGATCTCACAAATCCATCTTATCTTGCCTACAGCTATTTGCCTGCTCCATTTGCTATAAATCTATTATCACTCCCCATTTAGCCCAGTTTGCATTGCACTCTTGCATTTAACCACATTTCGAACCGCTGGTCTAAACTTGCCCATGCAAAACCACTGACATTTACAATAGAAATACTGTGTTGACTGCTGTAAAACTGAGTCTTATATAAACGGCTTCGGAATACAATCATATGTCAACACCTACATTTTCTGCCAAGTTGATTCATTATCGCAAACGCCCTTCGCTGTCGAAATCGGTTCTTGGTCACTGGCATGGTTTTATATAATATGTGCTCCAAAGACAGGCTCGTGACATCTCTCCCCTGACCGACATCTCCCATCAGGCCATATGTGAGAGCGGATCACTGACAGAGATGAATTGGATCAAGCGAACAAACCCGGGGCCAGCGGGGTTAGGATTTCTCCCAAAGCTAATATCGCTCTATCTTCCTTACACTCTCTCCTCCCTCCCTCGGCTTGTAGTTTCATCTGCCATTACTGTATCTTTCTATGTAAACGCTCTCTCTCTCTCTCACTCCTTTTTATGCTTTCTCTCTTTTTATCCATTTCCCTCCAGTAAAAGTCTAGAACAGTGTTATCAATTTATTGCAGCAGCTCCATAGGTTGTCCAACTAAAGCCTCCTACTGGGAAGCCAAACCTTCAGACTTAATTTTAGCCTCACAATCTCTGAAAGTTTGAACAGAAACCACAGCCAATTAGGCTTTTCCCTGGCCAGGCTGAAGACACAGACAGAAACCTGCACTGGGGCTTATTCTCACTCATAGGGCTGCACAATTATGACAAAAATATTTATTATTAATTCTGATTAATAAAATGAACATGCCATATTCTTTATATAGGCTATGTATCCACCAACTGAGATCTGTTTTCTTGATCTACTTAAAAACTTTTAACCCTCTACCGCATGGTGTGGCCATATGGCAACATGGTCTTTGTGTTCATTTCCTTGCCACTGTCTCTTTAAGAGAACATTCTCGTTTTTTTTGTTGGAAAGAGAAGACCTTAGTTTAGCCAATGATGTGCTTTGATTAAGTCACATGACATGCAGTTTTTTTTCTGTGGCGAGATTTCTGACAGACTGCCGTCTCTTGTCGGTAGTTGCTGAAAGCAAACTAAAACGTCAGTAACAAACAAGGACCAGTCCGTGTCACTTCTACAAAAAAATCTAAAACATCACTGTTATGATGTTATGATGACATATTCACCTCTCAAAAAAGTTTTAATAAAATTCGTTTTTGGTAGATCATTCAAATGTATGTGTTGCCAAGCGGCAACACTGTGCAATAGTGGAATGACATTATTACAATAGTTTAGCTAGCTAGCAAGGTCAGCTGCAATTTGTTAAGCTGTAACAATAACAACATTAATACTAGTGAAATAATGTTGATTAGTCGTATGTTAATGGCATTTGTATTATGGATATAATCCAATTGAAATGGCAATTTTACTTTTGATTAAATATGAATACAGGTAACATTACATCAGTGAGCACGGCCATATTCTATGGCAAGGTAAAGAAGAAAAGGGCAGAACTTGCTCTTCCTGCACATGAAAAAACTGCTTTGTGAAGTTTCATACATAAAAAAGGTGATCTTTCAAGGATTATTTATTAGGGGCTCATGTTCATAGTCTTCATCTCAAGAGATTGCATAATGCTGAATTTTCCTGAACTGCAATGTTTTTGGTTTTATGTCAGTGTTTTATGATACATTATATACAGTATTATATTTGTTTTAACTGTATAAATTTGCAGTTTAAATAATGTTCATGAAATATGTAATGAAATTAAAACAATTATAAATCATTATTCAACAAAAAAAGAATAGAATAAATAAAAGCACAAGTTGTTGGAAAGTATGTATAAGGTGTCAATTATAAGTAAGTACTGTGTTAAAGCTTATAATAGCACCAATTGAATCAACACAAACAACATTTCTGAGGAAAAATATTAATTATAAGTAAGCTTACACTTATTCTAAGTTAGATCCACTATTGTATGCTGTTGCCGTATGGCAACATATCATAAAGTACCTTAAAATAATATATTTTTCCAAATTGTTTTTTACAGCACTTCAAGTTAAGCCATTCTTAGAAAAGAAAAATATTCAAATATTTTTTTCTATAGGTCTATCATAATGCGTGCGGTAGAGGGTTTTAATATAAGAAAATACAAATAAAATATATTAATATGAAACACATCAAATAAAAGCCATTTATAATAATGATACTGTCAGATCACATTGTAAAGGATATTAAAGTTGTACTTTGTGGGGTTTTTTTTACTCTATGCTGTCTTGCAGCATCACTCAAAATCAGATTATATTTCTTTAGATATTAAACTTTTTTTTTTTTTTTTTTTAATAAGGAAACAATTATTACATGCAGCATGAACTAAAATCGACCCTTGTGAGAGAATTTTGTGTATGAACTATTTCCAAATTCTTTCTACCTGTGTTACAGGCTAAAAGGTCTGGTACAATTAGGAAACTTACCTGTTGTGACCCAACAGAAACAATTAATAACAGCTAAAGTAAGCAAATGATTCACTGTGTCCTCAAACAAACACATCAACACACAAGCGCACCTCTCCCCCGGGCAGACATTTAAATATTATCTAATGGACATGGAAATTATGTTTTCTACGTCCTTTATTGTGCATTCACTAAAGCTGGCCTCATCATGTTTCTACTATTAATGGAGGTCCTAATCAAACGTAAACATACACATATGCATTAGTTAATGGTAGCTCTTTGCTGAGACGTGAAAGTGGCGGATAAATATGGGGCTTCAGTGAAGCCACAACTAATTGAAAAAGGTTGGCAATGAAAATCTAAAATATAATGAATCAAGACAATGGCCAAAGTAATTACAGCCATGGAAGAGGATCATTTACTGGAGTTCGACTAAGGTGTTGAACTCCTACAAAAAGCCAAAACACATTTCTTGATTAGCTTTACACCCTTTTTTTTTTTTTGACATACGCATGCAGTATAGTATGAAGCACATTTCATTACGTGGGTCTAGGAAGGGTGCGTAGAGGGACTCCCGTGCTGCCATAGTCGCGAGCTACCGGACCCGTGGTCCGGCTGAGAACCGCACCCGTTACACGGCCGTCGGGCCAGGATGCCGGGCCGTATAAGCCCTTCAAGCGCTGTGGGCAGAGCGAAGTACGAAGCCGCTGAACGAAGCCGCCGCCCCTCACGTCCCGGGACCAAGAGGGGAGCGCGTGCGGTCGCCGGACTCCGCCCCTGACCTGGACCCTTCCTTCTCGAACACTGCCCCACCTTCACTAACCCCGTAGCACGACGAGGACACCAGATCCCCTGTTTATTTTGGACACTTTATCCCCTTTTCTGGACACTGTTATGTATTATTTGGAAATAAACGCCTCTCCGAGGCCTGACGCCACACCGACTGTGTCTGTCGTTTGCTCCTCCCGTGACTATATATATATATATATATAAGTATGTTAAAGGGGTCATGAACTGGCTTTTGTACTAATTTATACTGTTTTCTGAGGTCCACATATTCAAAACATTACATTCAAAATCAATAAGTAATAGGCTATTTATTTACCCTGGTTTTGAGGCCGGCTCGAGAAACGCTCAGTTTTTTAATAGGCATGCCGTATTGAAGACTTGGAAGCTTTCTTGAAACTTCATTAAAAAATTAGCATTCCTAATATTTGAATCAGAAGGAAGGTTATGCAGCAACTGTGTTCTTCCACAACCAGGCACTGCACAATATTTTGCGATCTTAAATAGCATGTTTATTGCTTGGTTGCTCGATTTAGCGCCACTCATGTTATTTCCCTACTATGTCATGTGCGAATCAGTGGGTGGGGCTACAGAATTAGGTGTTGATATTCTTCTATGGAGGCGGTGTTTAACCTATCTATTACGTCATAGGTAGGCACATTCCAGGATCAGGTGTTCACTGGGCCTGGTGTCAATTAAAGCTTTTATTTCAGTAACAAGGACGTTTTCAGTTCTGAAACGTACAGGATATTATTTTAGTACGATGACCTCTTATATATCAAAAGCTCACGTAAAAGTTGATTTCTCATTTTATGACCCCTTTAATGTTTGTGTCTTTTTGCTGATTTTGGCAAGTGTTTCGAATGATTTTTGTAGACCTAGTTGTCTATTTTGCTTTTATTTGCTATGCACTAGCGATGGGAGAAACAAACCTTTTCGAAGCTTCGAATAAATTGAACCAATTGCTTCGCAAAATGATTCACTGTTTTGAAGCGCTCGAAACACCACACGCTGGTGATGCCTGCTGGTCAAAAGTGTGTAAATGCAACAAAAACTCAGGTTAAAACCAAGCGGCAACCTCCCGGTCTCTCGCTTGAAGCCAATACGGAAGTGACTAAAACTGCAATTCATCGACTGACCGCTAGAGGCTGGCTCCAAAAGGGAGTCAGTCCCATAGACTCCCCATGTTAAAATGCCCAACTTTACAGCAGAAAAAAACAATGTTTACAGCCTGGTACAAAAAGTGCTTTTGGTCTATATAGGTAATTTTGCCCTTCATGACAACTGTGAGGGGGGTGAATTTTTTTATAACTCATCCGTTTAAATTATATTAAGCCTTAAAGTTCTGCCTAATTAAGGGCTTGGCCACTTGAGTGACAGGTGGACTGCCGCTCTGCTCCAGATTGTGAAACTCGCTAGACTGTGAAACTTAGAAAAATGGCTTTAAAGATTATTATTTGTCCAGAAAAATTAATTATGGGTAGGACACTGGAAATCTGGCAATTATATGATTTAATGAAAATGATCTCAAACTTGATTTTTACCGCTATTTTGAAGTTATTGTAGGTACTCTGCCTTTGCACTGTCTGCAAAAAGTGAGATGTCACGCCAAGGCAAAAGGCAGTAACTTCCACATTATATACAATATTTTGGTGCTGATCACCATTTACAGAATCATTATAGTAACATCTGTATAAAATCTAGTGATCATTGGCTAGGCTATGACATATAGTAATGTAATTAAATTTATTTTTTCTGACCGTAACAACCAGACAAAAAGTTAAACGTGAGTGGATACCGTTTTGCAACCAATTTATTTGCAATGTTCACTAACATTAAAGGATGCAAGACATTGTTTTTACATCGAACTGAATGAAAATACCTTAACCTATAAGAATGACTTGTGGATTGATGTGAACGCCGAATAATGCTCAGAATTAAACATCTCCGATGACGTTCATTGCAATGGTTTTTTATCGAGTTACAAGAAAAGGTAGGAAACTGATTTAATTGTGAAAAGTTACTGATTTTATGTGATACGCTGTCATGGCATTCGAGTCCTCACACGTGCAGAAGTGTGCAGCTCCAGACTGACAGCTGACATCTGCATTATAAAAAGAAAAAGAAAAAAACCTTTATTATTTACGATTAATTATTGTTGCCAAGTTATCTAGTCGTTGCTTGTTTACAGTGCTTTGTTATATTGAGCAGTTTGTTAGATCGTGATCTATCTAATTTGTTTGTCTAAAAAGAATTGCAGACAGATGTATGAAAGTACACAAGTCACACCATAATTTAAACGCGGCAGACTTTAATGGACAGTAAAACAAAGGCAGAATACCGTATAACTCCAGGCTGGCACAGTAATATTGACGAACGGCTAAACAAATGCAGAGCACCGTAACTTAATTTGAGCGATGTAAAACAAAGTCAAAGAGCGGTAACTGATGATACTGTGTTCTGCCTTGGTTTCTCCTGGGCTTTTCTCCAAGATACTTATACACACGATAAAGGAGGTCATATATGTCTCAAAATTATCAATAACTCATTTCGACCAAAAATGAAGTTATGGTGTTTTGTCTTTGCACGGCAGCATTGCTGTCACTATAGACGGGTGTGGTTTCAGCAACCAGGCACCTCAACTGTAGACCTTAATTTGATAGGGTATACATCTGTCAAAAGGAGGAGATGAGAGAGCAATCTTTCCACAGCTCTACTGCCCCATCTCTGTGTCTGCTTTTGCCATGGGGGGTGGGAATTTCCAGTTTTCAAGTGACAGCAGCAGTTTACAAACTTCCATCAGTCACACAAAAGGAAGAATGGAAAGATAAAGAACTAACGCATTGGATTAATTGCTGTAGATTATCTTTTTCTCCCTTTTATGACATTATGTCTTGTAAGGGGCAACATATTGAGGCACCTTTATCCAGTTTGGATGCATTTCATTCTAACTGGTCAAGGACCCTAATTCTTTTTATGACTAGTAGCTTATGATTCCATTATAATGTTGAAATTCAGACAAGTAATGATTTTACATTTACATTATTATATGAAATTACCTACTACAGTTAGCCATTGAATAATATAATCCTAAAAATGTTTTTGTAATTTTCTTTCAGGTATACCTTTTTTATTTTACAGATGTAATATTTTCTTCATTCATGGTTTGTCAGACAAACCATCGCCTAATTGGCTGTGCTCTGCGAGCCTCCAGAGCTTGGCCATGTACTACGATACTGATTCTGTCTTTTGTTGATTCTGCTTATGAAAGGGAAAGGGATCCGCGATTGTCAAGGGTTTCGGATTGAAATGCGTTTGCAGCACGTCCACAATTTCTTTGAATGTTTTCTCTCCTGGCTTGACTGCAGCTGTCCTGATCACCATGTTGGGGGTTATTCTGCGATAACAACCGGCTGGATGTACATTATGCTGCCTGCCCCGACTATAAGCCTGTTAACTGTTTACTCTTCTGGATTGCCTCTGATATTAATGACACTGTTGATTTACCTCTGCCTGTTCAACTCTGTGGATCCATCTGCAGCTTTATTAGCATTAACTCACTCTACTGACCCTTCATTACACCAGAAGCCCGGAGGGGCCCTGGGCTTTAAAGGGGTCATATGATGCGATTTCAAGTTTTCCTTTCTCTTTGGAGTGTTACAAGCTGATTGTGCATAGATAAGATCCCTGACTCGATCCAGTTTGGTACAGAAAACCCATCATCAATAAAACAAATGTTTATTTTAGGGATGCCCTCGACTAAAGATTTTTCTGGTCAACTAGTAGTCGTTCATTTTAATCATTAGTCGACTAATCGCACGTTTATTAATAAACCATTTAAATCATGCTAATGAGCCTTTAATTGCCTACATAGCCTAGTAAATGCTCAAGCGCAAGCATAAAGCTTGCCACAGCACACCACAGAAGTAATGATGATGAATGTGTCAGGGAAAAACAGTAAGATTAAACTGCATTAACATTTTAATAATCTATTTATAAACTAGTGTTTTCGGCTTAAGAGATGAATTCGGTGACACTGTCTCGTCATCTCCACAGTAGTGGATGCAGCTGCATGCAAGTTTTATATGGATTTACATAATCTGTTTATAGGCTATTTGTTTATTTTTGTTTTTGTTTTTTTTCAGATTTGAATTGTTTCATTTGAAAGTAGACATTTCACTCTCTATAGTTCTATTTTTCATGTCTGTAAGGCAAGTATACACAGAGTTTCGCGCTCAAGTTCACAGAGGCCAAGACGGCAGAACGTGCATCCTGTTTGCTTTCATTATTTTACAAAAGCACAATGTTTTGTTGTTATAGTGAGTGCACACAAATAAACATAGAGGCTTTACAGATTCGAAAGATGTATTACTCTTGTCTGTATGACCAAAATGACGGAGTATTTTAAGAGTAAGTGACTGCACCGGCATCTCCATCTGTCATGCTCTGAGTGCGCTACTATTCAGCTTCCACACTCCGCACAGACACTTGAATACCGCACATTTTTTTAGGTTAACATTAGATTGAGCGGCCATGTAAAGTTGTTACTACTTACTACTTTAGTCGATAAATGATAGGCGTGCATTTGGATGTACTGTATTATACCACAAAATCAAGCCGTTAACGATCTGTCCGTCACGGACTGCGTGACCTCACCACTTTCTGTGGATTTTTTTTTTCTGCGACTAAGTGACTAATAAAATTTTGGTCGAACAAGCCTCTTCTCGTCGACTAAATGTTACAGTAGTCGACTATTAGGGGGCAGCACTAGTTTATTTATACCTATGGGTGCCATAGCCTATACAAGGTCTCTTAAAAAAAGCCTCACTGGCTCTCCTGTTATTGTTGGGCTCAACACGAAGGCCCTCAAACCTCGTATAGAGCAATTATCCCATCCTGTTTCAAATTCTATTTATTTGAACCACCCTTTGAGCTTCTTTCTAGGTAAGGTATTGGAAAAAGTACTATTTATTATTTTAACTACCCATCTTTCCTACACTGAAATTGGAATCATTCTTGCCTGGAAGAAAGAAATAAAGAAAGAAAGACCTACCACCCCAACATCACTTTTTCTTTTGGCTTAACTGACTATTCTAAATGAACCAACAAAATGGGCCTAGAGAGTTTTAGTATGCTTATGATTTAAAAATGGAACTGTCTAACTGTTGAAAAAAGATCCAACTTCAATTATAAAAGTATAGCCAATTAAGCAGAGTGTATGATATATGAATATGATAGGTGGACCTCGATCCCTCTTGGTAGGTCCAAGACGATTTTGTATATTTTAAAATGAAATGCATCAATCTGGTGCACTTTGAGAGTTCAAAATTAAGAGCTCCAACCCAGGTTAAGTGAATTTAAGGTGAACTCAAACCTTTTTTTTTAGATGTGATATAGTGTCCTCTCTGAAAACACTGGATCACGAGCTGATCGTGGGAGCAAAGTGAGCGCTTCCATAGACGTATTTAATATCGCAGCCTTTTGCGATTTGAAAAGGGCACTAAGCCATACCATGCTTTATATTTGAGTTTATTTTGACAGATACTTAACTAAAACAATGGCACAAAACACAACAAAAGAGACCTTTAATGTTATGAAATTTAAAAATATTTTAATTGGAATATTTTGAATATTCACGATCATCATAACGTCCACTTTCTATTACTGTTAATGGGCAGATAAGGGAAAGAAAGGGGGGAAATGGGGGGTATTTGGGGGAGGGGGGCCCTTGGAGATAATTGGCCCAGGGTCTTTGCAAGTCATAATTCGTCCCTGCTTATATAAGAGATGCGGCATGTTAGGCGCCTTTGAACGTGTCCCCTATTCCATCTGTAAGCAACTTTGCAGAACTTTCAAGGTATGACAGACACAAATACTTCTTTGTGGTTTACTGTATGACAGGTTCCTATCAAATGTCGTCGCCAGTTCTGTTATGTTGTTACACTTACACAACAGTAAGAAAGACAATCAGATCGGAGAATTGAACACGTCTTCACTGTGCAATTGCAATTATCACATTCAAAATGAATTCAAAAAACACTAGAGCGCGCAAATGCAGAATGTCAATGTCAACTTTATTTATATAGCACCATTAAAAACAACAATTGTTGACCAAGGTGCTGTACAATGTGTCCAAAAACAGTCAATAATAAAACCAAATACTACAACAGATTACACACACATAATATTAATAACTACACAAATGATCTAAAACCCAAAGAAAATAGATATGTTTTGAGCTTCACCTTAAAATTATGAAGCGTAGTAGCAGTTCTGATGAAAACAGGTAGACTGTTCCACAGTTTCGGTGCAGCAATGGCAAAACACGATCCCCTCTCAGTTTCAACCTAACCCAAGGAACATTTAGTAGTCTCTACTCTCTTCAATGACCTCAGAGACCTTACTGGATTGTGAATGGATAGTAGGTTAGAAAGGTATTCAGGTGCTAATTCATTCAAGGATTTAAAAAACAGGAACAACACTTTAAAATCAATTATGTAATGGACTGGAAGCCAGTGCAGAGAAATTAAAACTGGAGTAATGTGCTCTCGTTTCCGCACACCTATTAGAAGCCTGGCAGCAACATTCTGTACCATCTGAAGGCGGGAAAGAGATGACTGATTAATTGCCATATAAAAGGAATTACAGTAGTTTTGTTGAAATAAAAGCATGAATCACCTTTTCAAAGTCCTTAAAAAATGGTTTTACCTTAGCTAGGACTCTGTGATGGAAAAAAAACTGGTTTTGACCACAGAACAAATCTGTTTGTCAAATTTAAGAGAACTATCAAAAACACACCCAAATTCTTCACTAATGGAAACAGCTGAGCGAAATCTAGACAAGAGGACCTATCAGCTTCTGAAGTTTCAAAAACTATAATCTCAGTTTTGCTTTCATTGAGGTTAAGAACATTTAGGGACATCCAATCCTTCACATCAGCAAGACAAGCCAACAGAGTATCCAAGCCCCTCTTATCTGATCCCAAGGGGATATGCATTTTGCTATATTCCGCATAACAATGAAAATAAATAATGTATTTCTTAAAAATAGGCCTCGGAGGAAGCATATACAATGAGAATAAAATCGGAGCAAGAATAGATCCTTGCAGGACACCACAAGTAAAAGGAGCTGCACCTGAAGTAAATTCACCAATATTAACAGAGAAGCTGCTATTAGACTGAAACCATTTAAAAGCATTTCCCCAAATGCCTGCACAGTACTCTAATCATGAGATGAGAACAGCACGATCAACTGTGTCGAACGCTGCACTCAAATCTAACAGCACTAACACCACAGACTTGCCAGAATCAACACTCAATAAATAATTTAGAATGGAAAGCTTCAAAAATCTTGTTTCCATTCAGAAAGCTCTGCAGTTGGTGAAATACTATTTTCTCCAGAATCTTAGACATGAAATAAAGGTTAGAAACTGGTCTAAAATTGTCAAAACTGTCGGGTCTAAATTGGGCTTTTTAAGAAGTGGATAAATAATGGCATGCTTCATATCCTCTGGTACTGTCCCAGTTACAAGTCAATTGTTCATAATCATTTGAACATTAGATCCGATCGCCTCGAAAATTTCATTAAAAATCTTATGGGGAAGAACATCAAGGGCAGATCCTGATGGTTTAAGCTGACCTACAGTATCTTGAAAGAAAGGCAAAGACACAGGTTCAAACTGCCTCAAAAAAACTAGTGCAAGTAGGAGGAACAGAGGGATTATAAAGAGAAGGCACAATATTCAACCTAATATCCCTAATCTTGTCCACAAAGAAATTCAGAAATTTGTCACACATACAGACAGAGACTCTGTAGGGTACAAACCAACAGAGGGGTTCACAGCAGCATTTATTATACTGAAAAGTGCTCTAGGACTGTGACAGTTTTTTTTTTTTCAACAAGATCTGAAAAACACTTGGACTTTGCTCTCCTCACTGCTTTCTGATACTGTATCAAAGTGTCCCTTAGTATTTCATATGAAATTTGAAGCTTGTCCTTTTTCCACTTTCTTTCAGCCCTCCGACATATTTGACATAGAGCACAGGTAGTATCAACGAGCCAGGGCTCTGATTTTATTTACATTTTTTAGCTTTGAAAGGAGATAAAGAGTTAAAATATTAGTGCAGGTAATATTAACAGATTGAGATACTCTGCACCATTCCCATCATGATAAAATAGGTCAGATGTATGAGACTTTCCTTAAAAACAGCAGAACATTCATTGCTAGTAGTTGATGAAATTGTCCAAAACCAGTAAACAGCCTTAGGAGGCCGTGTGGCATTAAGACTAGTTGAAAGCCTAGAAATAATACCTCCTAAAAAGTCTGAGAACTCATTAATAAAGCCTTTGTGTAGTTCAGGTGGTCGATAAATGACTGAAATCGCCACTGGATTATCGAGTTCCAGTACAAACAACCAAAGTTCAAAGCTCGAATAGACTTCAGCCGCTGATGTCCGAAGCAAAAGTTCTGTTTGACCGCGACACTTCCATGTCTTACCGTCTCTTGTGGCGCTTCCTCCCCCGGCAAAAGGCACGGTAAGTGGCACAAATAATCAGGTATAGCCATCAACGATGGCGGTGGAACAAACTGTGTACCACTCTGGACATGATTAAGTAGCTCTTCAGTGGTATTTTTAATGTCAATTAGAGTTTGTCGATCATACATTAAAAGTGATGAAACATTCTGTAAAATAACAGACATAAAATATAAAAAAACATTAAAACAAACGGTCCCACTTTATATTAAGTTGCCTTAACTACTATGTACTTACATCAAAAAAATAAAAATAAATAAACAAATAATAAGTACAATGTATTTATTGTGTTCATATTGTATTGTAAAACACTTTTGCTTCTATTGAGGTGGGAAACAGGTAAGGTTAGTGACAGGTTTGGTGGTATGAGTAGGATTAAGGGTGGGTTAAGGTGTAAGGGATGGGTCAACAGTGTAATTATAAATGTAATTACAGAAATTAATTACAGATATAATTACATGCAGGTATTTTTAAATAGAAGTGCAATGTAAAAACATGTATGTACAAAATTAATCCATTGTACCAAATGATTAATTAAAGGAGTCATATGATGTTTCTAAAAAGAACGGTCCCACTTTATATTAAGTGGCCTTAACTACTATGTACTTACATCAAAAAATAAGTACAATGTACTTATTGTGTTCATATTGTATTGCAAAACACTTTTGCTGCTATTAGTTGACCCTGAGAGGTCAAGTAAATATCTACAGCGGATCTAAATATTTATAATTAATTATAACTAGTTATGATTAATTATTCATATTTCCCCATGAGCTGATTCGCTACAGTACATAGTAGTTAAGGCCTCTTCATATAAAGTGGGACCAAACAAACAAACAAATGGGAAAACACACCAGGCAGCAGATGGCAAGCCACACACACACTGGCACCATCATTACAGAATACTCTTTTAGTTATTGACTCAATATAAACAAAAACTGTAAACTCCATTAATGCTTTGTCTGTTATTTATTCACCGAATAACATCTGTAGATGGAAATGAAGTGCTCCAGATGATGAAAATGCTGCACACGTGGTGATGTGGGTTAGTCTTATGTGCCTTTAGGTTGGTGAATTGACTGACTGACTCACTCACTGACTGACTGACTGACCTCTGGGTCAATAACAACTCAACAACTTAACCAAAGAATATTGACCCATTACCAAATGAAAATGGTATAGATCAATTTTATAGCTCAATTTAACTCTATCATGACCAGTGTTGGGGGTAACTCATTACAAGTAATGCGAGTTATGTAATCAGATTACTTTTTTTCAAGTAACTAGTAAAGTAACGCATTACTTTTTTAATTTACAAGAAAATATCTGAGTTACTTTTTCAAAAAAGTAATGCCAGTTACTTTGTTTTCCCATTTATTGACTGACAGCTCTCCTGTCCCCATATTGGGAGAAATCGGGAGTAAAGAGGCGTTGTGTGCTGTGTGAACATGGTGTTACTGTAGTTCTAGACTAAATGTGAATGTGCATTAATTCATCCCACTCACAAAAAACAGATTTAGTATTCATCAAAATGAATTAAAACAGTGAAATGCAAACTCAGAATATGACGCAAACCTGCAATAATTAAATATGTTAAATAACACAAATGTATCTAATCCCATTTTATTAACCAATATCTTTGCTGCTGACCTTTGATGATCCAGTTCAACCATACTAATAAGCAAAAATGACTTTAGATAAACTAACAATTGTGCTTCATTGTTTTTTTATTGCTGAAGAGTGTTTCTTCTCCTGCGTTCTACTGTACAGACGTGATTTTACTTTTGCTTCAGCCTGAGGTTTATTCATTACACTTTTTGGTGTGAAAGGGCTTTTATATTTGCTATAAATAGAACTTATTATATTAAAAACATTCAAGCCCTGCTTATATTTAAAAAGTAACGCGAAAGTAGCGCAAAAGTAATATAGCGCATTACTTTCCATAAAAAGTAACTAAGTAATGTAATTAGTTACTTTTTTTAGGGAGTAACACGATATTGTAATGCATTACTTTTAAAAGTAACTTTCCCCAACACTGATCATGACACACAGAAAAGAGCAAATGTAATCAGTTTTCTTCAGCCAGAAAGAAATTAAGGTTTTTGAGGAAAACATTCCAGGATTTTTCTCCATATAGTGGACTTCAGTAGGGATCAAGGGGTTGAAGGTCCAAATTGCAGTTTTAATTGCAGCTTCAAAGGGCTCTTCACGATCCCAGCCACTTCCTGGGTTAACACTTTATTCCGTAACCATAGGCAGCTTTGATTTATATGCTGTTTAATGCTTGACAATCACGTTATTTTGCATATGCATCAGCTTACATATGCGATCGTTTGTTTCTGCTTCTTCTTCGCCGTGTTTTGATCCAGGGATTCAATACTCTTTCAGAAGATGCGCAATAGTGCCTCCTATATAACAGTGAAAACACAAAAAGCCAGAAAAATCTGTCAATGGTGGGGAAAGAGTTAATTACCAAAATTTTTTTTTTTGTTTGTTTTAGTTTATAGTTATTAGTTTTCATTTGCTCTTACATGTGCACCAAACCTTTCTTCTGTTGTTGCGATAACACCTGTAACCGTAGCGACAGTGGCATTACATTAGTACATTAAAGATGACAACTTCCATAACACCAGGAAGTCTTATCACAACCGACACAACACTATTTAATTAATGAGCCCTATCTAGGTGCAAGTTTATCCGTCACATCTTAATTAACTGACAGCGACTTCTAATGCTTTTTTCCCCTCATAACCGCTATCTCTGTGAATTTCAGGAACGTGGTTTCTAGATATAACTCATCTTTCCTTTAATGTAAGTCTATGAGACTGTTTTTACATCTCAGCAAGTCTCAATAAGTTTTAATTGTAAAATTGTTTAAATAATCACCACAAACACTCCTCATTTATATGTGGATTCATGTTAGACATAAGAAGTGTTGACTTTCATAAAGGAAATACCTAAATCAAAACCCCAGACATTAAGTCAATAACGTCCTATCACATCTTGTGTTCTACTTAGCTATTTATACGCCTTTTTTTTTCTCCTAAGTTTGGTGTCCCTTGATATTTATAACATGAGTCATAGCGTTAGATTGACCTTTCAATGGCTCTGGCAGGTTTCCAGATGCTTGTCAGCCTTGTTCTACTTTCCCTACAGATAGACTCACCACAGCCACTCTCAGCTTGTTCTCAGATGTCTACAATTCTGTCTGGCAAACCATGACCTCAAGTCCCTGGACAGCCAGAGGAGTGTGGAGACAGAGATACAGGCTGAGAAAGATGGGAAGGTTGAGGATGCTGCAGATTGGCATATACCTGGACTGTGCTTATTTTAATTATTTATTTTATCATTATTAAGTTTTTTTTATACTGTAGTTTATACTGTAGTTTTGGCAAAGGGGGTCAAAGTCTGATAGAGAAGGTGGACATGTACAGTGAGCTGCCTACTTAGATAGCATTATTAGACATCATAGGAACTCTTTATATGCGAAAGTTTTTCCAAATGGTAGGTGGTATGATTATGCTGCTTATTAAAACGATAGTTCACAGCTGGAGGTTTGCAACCCAAACAAAGAGGAAATGAATGAAAATACAAATGATAGAATTCAAAGTTTCACATTTATATATTGTGGTGTTTTTTATTATTTATTTAACTTTAGATTTTAAGATTTTAATTCGATTTTAAGGAAATTTTTTGTTTACTTTTGAAAAAATAAATAAATAATTTTGGTATTATGCTGTGTTTTGAATATAAATGGTTTTCTTATAGTGTTTGCAACCCAGTAAAGATGAAAAAATAATGCTAAATGCAAATTATAGAATGTAAAATTATGTCATGTCACACTGGTTGATTGATTGATTGATTTTTCACATGTTCCCTTTGCAGAGAAGGTGGTCCCATAATACATCGCAACAAACTCCAAAACCCATCCACTATGGTGGACGACGCAAGGTAGATGTAATAAATAAAAAAAATACTATTGACTATTTTACTCAATATATGTATGTACAGTACTTTCCATTTTTAAGGTCATTAGAGTGTCACGCCGTTAGCTTAGTAACATGCTAATGTCAAACTCTGCTGAAATCAATTGTGATTTATCCCTTTCACACGTGAGTTTAAAATATTCTAGCTGAGCCCCCAGCTTGATTTTTTTTTTTTAGGCGACAGTTATTTTAGAATGTATCGCTTTACTTTTTCCATGGAGACTTGTCATGTTTGGCGGAGCGGCGGCTGTGCTCGTGGGTTTCGCATATGGATCCGGTGGAGGGAATGTAGACGGGTGAGTCCCTATCTCTTTCCTCACCCACCAGATCCAGTGCCCGCTCTCGGGGTTTCGGAAGCCTGGCTGCAGTCCTTCCCCCCGGGGAGAGGACGCGACGCTCCGCCTGTCTTTCTTCGAGGAGATTGATACGGAGGGCGTCGAAGAGCTTGCCAGTTACACAAGCATCAGATACACAAGCATATTATGCCTAATATTATAATGAGCAGCATTAATGGGGAGCGGAGCTCGCACAGTGGGCTCTCGGGGGGCTGATTGTGCTTTTCCGGCTGTTAAGCGCTACGCTCTCGCCGGGCACGCTCTGAGGAGTGTGTCTGTGCCTGTGATCTTGCGTTTGCGGTCCCGCTGCTGCTGAGGCACGGCGGCGACTGAGATCGCGCGGATCGCACATGATCTGGCGGACGGGTTGGAGACGGCTCTTCCTATCTCCACCCGTGTTCCCTAGATCTAGAGCTCGTTCTCGAGGCTTGGAAGCCCGCGCTGCGGTTTCTTCCCCCTCTGAGTGAGAGCTTGCTGCTGCAGCCATCTTTCTCTGAGGAGATTGATATTGTTTGTGTGACTGAGCGGCTCGCGCGCTGCTGAGGCAACACGTATATGACATCATTTCGTTTTTTTATGTGAATCTTGCCACACCAGACCATATTTACTCGTCTGGTTGTTTGACTGCATTTAATTCTGAGGAATAAAATGAAGTATTTATCTGACTATGAGAAGTTAGATGTACAGAGGCTCTTGGGATAAAAATTTCTCGAGTGAGAGCACGCGTTTACCTCTCTTCCTCTGAGGAGGTTGAGGCGGTCAGCAGGGGCTGCTGGGTGGGTTACACGGTGCCCATCTCTCCTCAGTGCCCTCAGGAGATCAGTCTGTCAACCCTGTCGGTGTTCCAGGGCGCAGCGGTCTCCGGCGAGCGCTTCGCGGTAGCGGCGAGTAGCGGTGCTAAGAGGCTCGCGACCTCCACGGAGGTCTCTAGAGTAGCTAGTACGGACATCCCCTGCCGGTCCGCAGCTTCAGGGCACCGAGCTAGCCGCTCTGGTTACACCAGAGGTCAGTCTCGAGAAGCGATTTAGCAATAGCGGACTTCAGCTATGAGACCCCTGATGCTGTGGCTCAGGACCTCGTAGGGCTGGCCCCTCAGGGGAAGAGCGGTGTACACCGCATTACACGGTGCCCATCTCTCCTCAGTGCCCTCAGGAGCCCGAGCAGGCTCTGGTAATGGAATGAGAAGTAAACACTCTCTTGAGGAAGGAGGCCATCGAGGTGCTCCGTCCTCATGAAAGAGAATCCAGGTTCTACAGCCGGTACTTCATTGTTCCGAAGAAGGATGGAGAGTTGCATCCCATTTTAAAGCTGCGTCAGTTGAACCGCTCAGTCATGCGACTGAAGTTCAGGATGTTCACACTCTAACAAATTGTGTCTCAGATCAGGTCCGAAGACTGATTTGTCACGATCGATCTAAACGACGCATACTTCCATATCTACATCCTTCCTCATCACAGGAAGTTCCTGAGGTTCGCTTTGGGGGCAAAGAGTACCAATATCGGGTTCTTCCTTTCAGCCTTGTACTCTCACCCCGCACTTTCACCAAGTGTGTGGATGCTGCTCTGGCTCCTATGTGACTCCAGGGCATCCACATACTCAACTACATCGACGATTTGTTGATATTAGCTCATTCAGAACAGACAGTGGTTCGGCATCGAGATGTCGTTCTCGCTCACATGAAAGAGTTGGGTTTAACTAAACGAAGTCGATCCTCGAGAGAGTGAGAGAAGGCCAGTCACTCACTGTCAAGCAGTTTCAGAAACTGCTGGGTCTGCTGGGTCTG
>NW_015627251.1:92440-93895 GCF_001515625.1 Sinocyclocheilus rhinocerous
GTGTCTCAGATCAGGTCCGAAGACTGATTTGTCACGATCGATCTAAACGACGCATACTTCCATATCTACATCCTTCCTCATCACAGGAAGTTCCTGAGGTTCGCTTTGGGGGCAAAGAGTACCAATATCGGGTTCTTCCTTTCAGCCTTGTACTCTCACCCCGCACTTTCACCAAGTGTGTGGATGCTGCTCTGGCTCCTATGTGACTCCAGGGCATCCACATACTCAACTACATCGACGATTTGTTGATATTAGCTCATTCAGAACAGACAGTGGTTCGGCATCGAGATGTCGTTCTCGCTCACATGAAAGAGTTGGGTTTAACTAAACGCCAAGAAAAGTGTGCTTTCTCCAGTGGCTCAAGACCAAGGGGTTCTCCCCGAGGGGAAACCCGCTTTGCATGCTCAAGGTCACAAGGAGGTGCCTACGTGCCTTAGACATGTGGAGGAAACCTTGGTTCCTGACTCAGGGCTTGGTGCTGGGAGCTCCTTGTCACCGCGTAATGCTAGCGACGGACGCGCCCCTCACCGGTTGAGGAGCGGTCATGAGTGGCTGCTCAACCCGCGGTCTGTGGAGCAGCCGCCATCTCACGTGGCAACTGCCTGGAGATGCTGGCCATGTTTCTAGCAAAGTTGAAACGCGTTCTCCCGGACCTAAGAGGTCGCCATGTGTCGGTGTGCACCAGCGACACAGCGGCGGTCTCTTATATCAACCACCAGGGAGGTCTGCGTTCACTCCCCCTTTACAGGTAGGCGCACCAGATTCTTGTGTGGTCCCAGGGCGAACTCCTCTCGCTGAGAGCAGTTCACAATCCTGGGCTTCTCATTATGGGAGCAGACATCCTGTCGAGGCAGGGGCGGAGGCCCGGGGTACGGAGAGTTTTGGCCAGGCTCAGGTGGACCTGATCGTGACTAGAGAGACATCGCACTGTCCCCTCTGGTTCTCTCTGACTCATCCACCTCCACTGGGGCTGGATGCCATGGTACAGATGTGGCCAAGGCTTCGCCTGTACGCCTTTCCCCCGATCGCTCTGCTCCAGGGAGTTCTGGAGAGAGTGCGCCGGGACGGGGTCCGTCTACTACTAGTAGCCCCATTCTGGTCGGGCCGAGTATGGTTCTCGGACCTGATTTCTTTCCTCGACGACTCTCCATGGGAGATTCCCGTCAGGAGAGATCTCCTCTCTCAGGTGGAGGGTACGATCGTCCACCACCGCCTGGAGCTGTGGAAGTTGTGGGTGTGGCCCCTGAGGGGGCACAGCTCATAGCTTCCGGTCTCTCAACCGAGGTTGTTAAAACCATCGTCCAATCCAGAACTCCCTCATCGAGGAAATTTTTCACTTATTGGTGCGGAGACCGCCAGCTCGACCCAGTTAACTGCCCGGGTGGTACAGTGCTGGAGTTCTTGCAGGCCCGTTCTCCACAGGGTTGACCCACTCCACCCTGAAGGTCTACGTGG
>NW_015627251.1:93951-101178 GCF_001515625.1 Sinocyclocheilus rhinocerous
TTCTCTCAAGAGAGTTGGGGATCTGCAGGCCCTCTCAGTGGCCCCTTCCTATTTCGACTTTGCGCCCGGTCTGGCCAAAGCGTTTCTGTACCCTCGAGCGGGGTATGTTCCTAAGGTCCCCTCCTCTACACCACGGCCTATAGTACTCCAGGCCTTCAGTCCTCCTCGCTTCAGGGAGCCCGACCAGCAAAAGCTTAATTGTATGTGTCCAGTGCGAGCACTGGATGCATACGTCCACTAGGGATGGGTACCGAAACTCGGTATTTAATCGGTACTCCACAGAGCTGCCCTGTGGTGAAGTGCTTGTTTGCTATGGTCCCCCTAAGAGAGGTCTTCCAGCTACAAACAGACCCTCAGTCGGTGGATAGTAGATGCTAGCTCTATCGCTTATGAGTCCTCTGATCTCCCTTCGCCTCTAGGGGTCAAGGCTCACTCTACGAGAAGTGTGGCGGCCTTCAAGGCATTCTTGGCAAGTGTCTCTATGCAGGACATCTGCAACGCTGCGGGATGGTCCATGCCCCTAACCTTTGTCAGGTTCTATAGCCTAGATATGCGAGCCACTCCAGGCTCTTCTGTTCTCTCGCCCTAGCTGTGCAGGCTTCCACACTAGGCAGAGATTTGAAAGTCTGGCGGCATGGGCATACTCGTTCCCAAAGCGTTCTCCGACGCTGTTCGAGTTCCTGAAGAGGAACGTCTCAGGTTACACATGTAACTTTGTTTCCTCGAGGGAACGAGACGCTGCGTCGCAGGGCCATACGTACGGCATCTCTACCAGTGCTTGCTTCACTCCTAGAAGCTGACGCCGGTTTCACCGCACATGCTTTTAAGCTTCCTGGTCGCTACATCACCCCGTCCGTGACGTCTCACCCATCCATTGGACTGATTACACACGTGATTCAGAGCCGGTCACACTGAAGGGCATGCGTAACCTGAGACGTTTTCGTTGAACTGGGAGAAGAGTGGAGTAAACTTTATAGTTACCTACACAATGTATATGATATGAATAAAACATGTCGTCAAATTATAATTGAATTGATTATTATTGCCGCTTCCATAGACATTGGTGTGTATTTTACAAACTATAAATGTATTGATTTGCTAGTACTTATGTATATTTAAATTTCTAAAACCTAAAATAAGCATTATATGGTTGAAAACACTGAATAATTATGATAATATGACAAGCGCTCAGCACATCCCTTTCTGGCACGCACTGAATGCACTGAACGTTCTAATCACACTGGTGTGATCTTACACTCCAGGACCCAGCCTAGAGTGATCACATTAGTGTGATTGTATGCGTCAAAGGGTTAATTGTGATTTATATGTGCTTATACCATGGCCTGTCTGAATACTTGATTTTGATTGACTGAAAGGTGTGCATTAAAACCATTTATTACACGGATTCTGATTGGTCAGTCGCGACATTCCGAGGTATGTTATCCCTCGATAACAACTGGTAAAAGCTAATAACACAGGCTCATCCGGGTAACTGAAGTCGCCGCTATATGCTTGCTGGGAACAGTTTTTCTTTGTGGAAAGTTTGCGTTTGGTTAGCTAATAAAATATTAAAACTCAATTCAATATTATGTGTACAATTATTTAATTATGTCATCCTGGTATCACGGACTCGTTCTCACAGTTCATACAAACGCAGCTGCTCATGTGCTGCCATTTTGCGACGATTGTTTTGTACACTGTAATGGATTGTAAGATAACTAACAAACTGGTAAGATTTTAAAACATTTTAAATCAATATCTTTTATCGCCTTAATTATTTATGTGGTGAAATGTTGTGTAATGACTGCACCGCATCCCTTAAATGTCCATCTAGTTTGAACTTGCTGCTTGCTAGCAACTGCTGTGTTCACGGAAGCTTTGTGTTCAAATATTTAAACTCAAATCAATATTTTGTGTCTAATTATTTACTTATGTGGCAAGTAGCCATGTTATAAGCGGGATAATGTACATCCAGCCGGTGGTTATTGCTGAATAACCCCCTTCAGGGTGATACAAGACCCCTCTGCTTCGAGTCAGGGTCCTGATCACCCTGTCGGGGGTTATTCTGTGATAACAACCGGCTAGATGTACATTATTCCTTACTTAATGCACATGTAGTTCCAGTCAGTTTAATCATTGTTCCATATTAATGCACATAAATTACATGGAGGCACCCAACGTGATGCAGAAGGTGGCTCTCTCCGCAAAGTTTATGAGGTTCCATTTTAGTTAAAGATGATTCCTTCCTGTCTGTACATTCAGCAGACAGCAAGGCAGCTCGTTGGGTTTTGGAACAGAGCCACAGTCAGGTATCAGGCCTTGAGATAAGAACATCCCACAGAAGCTTTTTTTTCTTGGATGTGATGATCTATGAACTACAGAAGGGTCTCTGTTTTCAGTGGAGCCGAGATCAGCAGATGAGTCATTCTTTTTGACATGCAGATACTGACGGAAGGGAAATAATAACTGCAAAGTGTTGACAGCAAAATGCCAGGCATCACTGGAGACATTCATCGTTCCTTATTATTCCTCATTTCCACATTTCAAATCATGATATTTTTTCTCTCTCTCTCTTTCTCTGTAAATAATTGTCAGATGGAAATTGATCTTTCACTAAACATGCTTTAAAAGCATTACTGACCAATCCTACATTAGCAACTGTTGCCAAGCACCATCAAACTATTTTTAAGCTATTTTCTAAAGAGAATCTGTGTGTACTTTTACAGAAGTTATCCAGAAAAATATAGTTGCTGCCAGGGCTCTTACATTAGATATTAAGATCCTTACATAATGAATTATAGACTCATATCTTTTTTCTGAGTAAGCAACATTATTGGTAACAGGGATGTATTTTGAATACATTTGTGCAGTGTACTTGTTTTGCTTATAATGCTACTGCAAGCATATCTCACAAAATAAATATCTATTTTGTTTGGAGAAATCCTCCCCTATGCTGCTCATGTCCATTCTGCAGAGGTGTGTTGTCAATCTGAGAACCCTGTTCACATTCAAACCTGTCACATTTCGACAAGTTAAATTTGAGATAAGCTGCTGAAAATGTACACAACTGACATTTTGTGGCTCAGCCAAACAGCTGTAAGATGCTGCTGGCACAGTTTGGTCATTTACCCACTCAATGGCTTGTGAGAATGATTTACAGTCCTTTTTTTGTTTTAGTGTACTCTCCTTATAGCTCTCACAACTTTAAAAGCACACCAGTTCCCATACTACTATGGCTACTGCTACTAGTACTAGTATTACTACTACTACTACTAATCATTATTAATATTAGGTTCAATAATAACATATTGTAATTCTTAGAATGCCAAGGATCAGCATTCTCCACCTAAAACAGATCGGGCAGACCAAACCGTAAGTCGTGGGGACTTGAAATTTGGAGTGATGGTAGTACTCACCCATCTACAACGTCACGAAAGCTCGCCCCAATCGGCATGATGGGGGCGCTACAGCGATCAAAAGTACAACATCGCTTATAACTCCTAAACCCTTAGTCGCAGGCTCAAGTGTCTTATATCGTTGGAATTATTGGCTCACAATAGACAAAACAAAATTTTGGATCTTTTGAAAAAACTACTTTTGCTAAATAGTCATAGGTTTTTTGCCCGATCGGAACCAAACCAGTGCAGACATATTCTATGGAGAGTGAATATAAATAAGTATATATATATATATATATAAAAAAACTTTCCACTCACCATCACAAAGGGATGCCAAAACATTCGTAAGGGGCAGAGCTTCTTTTACTAAAACGCCTATAACTCTTGGACGGAACGAGATATGTTCGCCAAACTCATAACATGTATGTAAGAGCTCAATCTGAGGTTACAGTAAAAAAATAAAAAAAGTTTAAAAAAAATTGCGGAGTGTGGCCACTTGGTGGTGCTATAACAGGAAAGTGCCACAAGTTTCTGAGGACATTCGCATATCTCAAAATGCAAGGCCGCCATCTGCCAATTAATTTTGAGCACCTATTAGACAAGGTAAAAAGAGGCCGATCGGAACGAAACTTGGTGGGCCTGTTTGACACATGGCCCTGAAGGTCTGTGAGAAATTTGAAAGAAATCGGCCACTAGATGGCCCTAACGAGTTTTACACGTCTGTAATCACGCTGCGTTTTATGCATACACACAATATTCATATCATATGATAGACCTTCTCATTCTAAATAAATAAATTAATTATATAATAAAAAATGTTGAACATTACCCTTTGGTTAACTATAATGGGGTTGTTCATACATTTATAAATGTATAAGTTTATAAAAGGGGTGTGTCCAAATATTCCCTAAAGCCTATAAAAACTTCACAAAACTAGGTAAGCATATGCAACATATGATTCTAAACAAGCGTGCAAAGTTTCATGGATATCGGACCATAGGTGGCGCTATAACAATTAAAAAGGCTTCATAAACAGTATTTCTATGGTAAAATACCTCAAATTGCAAAAAAAATAAAAGAAATAGGTTGATATATTCACACATACACTAGATCTTCATATCATGTGATAGATCTCCTCATTCTGAACAACTTTGCCTCTAGGACCACTGCTGTCAATCAAATTGTTCATCAAATATATATATATATATATATATATATATATATATAAACTACAGTACTTTTACAAACTAGTTTTTAACTCAAAATGAATAAAATCAGTGCAGTACAATTCTCTGGACTGTCTAAGTCAATAATTAGACAGTCAATTAACAGACAATTAATATATATATATATATAGCAATAACATGGTAATTTAAAAATATTGTTTTGAAGTAGTATATCCAAAATCCTATAAATCCTTAAAGTAAACTCGAAACTTCACAAAACTATGTTGACTCATTCATCATATGATTTTAAATCATTATTTAAATAATACTCTTATGGAGATCGGGCAAAAATTGACACTATAATAGTTATAAAGGTTAAAAACAGTATATTCATATGGTAAATGCCCTTAAATTACAATATTAACCATTAGATGGCAGCAGAGGAAATGGGCTCATTCAATTCCCTAATAGTACTTTTCACAGGTTTTGCGTTTGGATTCATATTTAGACATTATAAAATCAGTATTATAACATTACACATCACATTTTACCAAAGCTTACCACTTCATTTCTTCTGAGGAATCAGTTTTTGTAATTATGCCATATGATTACAGTGAAATCTAAAAATTGTGTTACAAAGAGGAGACATTCAGTAAGCATTTTGTTACCTCTCATTTATTTAAAAATAATAAAATGTGTGTGTATGTTTGTGTGTCTTTGTATAAGCATTCTAAATGAGTATTAATATAATAGTTTAACCATTTAATGTATGTGTATGTGTGTGTCTGTGAGCGTATTCTACATCATGGATGTGTCAGCAATACATTTTGGGTTGGCTTAGCAAAGTAAAAATTTATGTATTTATTTTTTTATTATTATTATTATTATTATTATTAAATATCCCATTCAAAAGTTTGGGGTCATATATAAGATTTTATTTTTTATATTTTCTCTTTGTACCTTTATTTTTATTAAATACAATTTAATAATAATAATAATAATAAATGTATTGATAATAATTAGCAAGTTGATGCGTGTGTTGTTGTTTCTTTGTTTTTTAATACCAAATAAATTAATATGTTTATTTAGCAAGAATACATTTTACATTTTGATCTAAAGTGACATTAGAGAGATTTGTAATATATATATATATATATATATATATATATATTTATTTTTTTGAGTTGAGTACTTTGTCCGCCTCTGCATGTGACCCAGAGGCACTGTTGCCTCATTTGATTCCCGCCACTTCACAGGAAAACTTGCTGTGTCTTCAAAGTACCAGAAATTGGCACGAAGAGCAAGAGAGAGTGGAAGACAATGAGGAAAGAGGGAAAACAACCCCCACATCAACCCAAAGCAGAGCGAGTTCTGCTTCATTTCTGTTTTTGTTTTCTTATTCTGTTACTGGGTAACCATACTCTTGTTTAACATGTCAAAATAGAGTCGGTACTGGGAAATGATCAAACCGTCATGGGCTGAACAATCTCTAAGACCCTCTCCATGTTTTTCTAGCTTTGCTCCCTAAACACAAGGCGACCTGTGGGTTGGAGCACCGGGGAAAAGCACAGGCAGAGCAGAAAGGAGGATAATTGAGCTGAATGTGGGCGCCTCTTAGACACAGCAGCTTGTTGCCTCAAGAGCAAGTCCATGTTTGAGGGTTTGGATCCCACAGAGTGCCTGCCTGATTTTTCTCAAATCTGCGCTAACGTAAAACCCCCAAACAGTCTCGCTGTTTAAATGGTGTCACCGATGTTACCCACTGTGAAACATAAATCTGGTGGTGCCCATCATCTGGTCCTGCCATCTGTTTGATATTCCTGCCCGCTCATTCAGCGAGGATGGCATCGCTCACTGTAGCCGTCTCTCCCACCGCTCCAGCAGCCAAATCGATCTATAATTTAGAGATTTACGTAACTCTGTGCGCCCTACTTTTGAAAGCAGTTCCTTTATTTATGTAATTCTGTCAGTGGCGGCTCGTGGGTTTTAAAATAGAGGAGGCACACTAATTGTATTGGTCTGGGATCACTGCCGATTATTATTATTATTATTATTATTATTATTATTATTATTTTCTTAACCACTTTAAAATGGCTTTTTGGTTGCTTTTAGTCAGACAACGTAAAGAAAACGACATACATACAGCAAGATAATATAATTTCACTTACCTGGCCTATCACTTGAAGCAAACATCCATCCCTTCTTAAAAGTCTGTGTTAAAAGAGAACTGCCTGTTGCGCCATTTAATTAAGCCGACTGCTGTAGCCTATATCCAGCTTAGGCTGTTTTCCCTAAATTTGTATATGAAGACTTCAGATGCAAAAGCCTCTAAGTACGTCTGATGTTTTTATTTAAAATTAGAATTTCTTATATAGGAACTATATAGGTTTCTATGTAAGTACTGGTACTTCTGAATGGGTTGAGGCTGGGATTTAACACGTTTGAAGTGAAAGTACTTGATGAACATATACTATGTGTGGAGAGCATTCACTCAGTATTGTTATCTCATTTTTGACCAAGATGGATTTTAGAGGCTTTTGCATTGGAACTCTTCATATATACTGTTTGAATGACAGCTTGGTAAATCTGTTGGCCGGTGTCGGTACAAATCAAAGGAGGATCGGGCTTTTTCTGTGGTTGGCCCCAAGCTTTGGAATGGTCTC
>NW_015627252.1:0-410 GCF_001515625.1 Sinocyclocheilus rhinocerous
TCGGTGACGCGGTGGGCAAGTGACGTAACCGGTGTTGCGACTTAAGAACGGTATCACCGTCAACACCGTCTATCACGGCAAGCCTACTCAATTGTATATATTATTGTAATAAACTGAAGACTATAACTGGCAGAAAGCTGAATATGTTGTTAAGTATCTGTTTCTAAATATGAGTTTTGCCAATGCTGTGGTCACATGTGTTTCTGCTTAGTTCCAAATGATTACAAAATGATTGGGACCCCGTTTACACCTGTATTTACCGCTCAGACCCCTTAAGAGGAAGTTGATAACAGGTGTAATGGCGCTTTTCCACTGCATGGTACGGCTCGGTACGGTTCACTTTTGGGGGGTATTCCACTGGGTACAGTACCTGGTACTTTTTTTTAGTACCACCTCGGTTGAGGTTCCAA
>NW_015627252.1:547-18756 GCF_001515625.1 Sinocyclocheilus rhinocerous
TTAAATCAGCACAGCCAGCGAAGGATCGAACGCAACTGTTTTGAACAAGCGCACCTTTTTTAACAACCAAAAAGTGGCTGTTTCATTGTCTGTTGAGGAAGTACAGACATCCCTCTCGTTGATAGCAGAGGAGCGGATCCAGCGAGCTTGATGGGGCGAAGCGGAATGAAAACGTTTTTCAGGAGTCGCAGCAGTAGAGGCGGTGCAACTATAACGACATGTGAATAATCCCGCCCACTCTAAAGCGGTACTGAACTGCAGTGGATACGTAAACCAAGCCGTGCCGAGTCGAGTCGTACCACGCAGTGGAAAAGCGCCATAAATGGCATCTCACACTCTCCCCCTAGTGATTTCTCTCGGCCTCCATTCATGCTGTCAGCGGGGGTCGCTCTAATTTCAGCTCAGTTTGTTCTCTCTCACGTGACTGATCATGTGACTCAGGGCTTATAATCTCTTCTTCTGTACCTTGTTTGTGGTCACAGCTGACGGCGCAGCCCAGAACCAGCTGCAGCAGACGACCCAGTTCAGTCAGGACCCCCATCTCAGCGATCAGACACACGTCAGGCACGTGCTCATCAGACACCTGCTGACCCAACACCTGACACACACACACGCTACTAGCCAATAACAGTGTCTTTAATAGGTGCTTTTATTAGGCATTTAGTAGTATTATTAATAAAGTACAGACACTTTATTCGTGGTTGAATAAAACACATTGTGAAGAGTTCAAATAGAACAACAGACCCATTGTGCACATATAATGTATACTTACACACACACAAATGTTTATATTATCAATATTCATGAATATGTGTACAATGGGTCTGTGTTATTTTAGCATCACTGATATACTACTAAAGTTTTTGTTAATATTTTGGATTTTATTTTTATATTTTATATTCTCACTTCAATTTTAATTGTGTTTTAATATATAAATGTATCTAAATAATATATACAGCATTTTCATTTTTATTTACATTTTATTCCTTTATTTAGTTTTATGTTGCTGATTAATGTAGTTTGTGTTATTTTAGTATCAGATATACTACTACAGTTTTAATATTTTGAACTAGATTTAAAAAATTTTTTTCCATTTTCACTTTCATTTGTTGTGCATTTTCTATTAGTAATCCCTATTAGTTTTTTTAATGTCTATATAGCATTAATTTGTTTTTATTTATTTGTTTCATTCATTTATGTAGTTTTAGTTATTGTAATATTCAAATTAAAATAAACAAAAATGAGAAATGTTGCCTTGGCATTGTTTTATTCATTTATCTAGTTTAATAGTTATTGTAGTATTAAATTTTTTTAATTAAAATAGGCAAAAATGAGAAATAATATTTATTTATAATAATAATAATAATAATAACAACAATATATATTATATAGTTACTATACAATATAAAAGTATATATTTTCATATTTTATTAGTTAAATTTACACATTTCACACCCATAAATATTAAAATATACGTTCGTTCCCCCTTGCATCCCCTTTATGGGAACCTCTGGTTCAAAGGTACAAAGGAAAGCAGCTTTAATAGATTTCAATCACACAAAAACATAACTTACATCATGATAATACTCGATCATGCTCTGCAGGATCTTCTTGAGGTTGCTGACCTGTCAGAGAGAGCACATACGTGTTTACTGAGACACACGCACATCCAGTATACTGTACAGAAGACATCTTTACTAGAGAGAAAACTAGTGTAACTACAGTAAAGTACCTTCAGCCTCCAGTTTGTGCCGCCATCCTCTTTTATCCTGCTGAGCCATGTCTCATTAAACCAGGACGAATCTCTGACGGACACAAACAGAACAGAAACGACAGAAGATTAGTCAAACGCAGACATGAAAATTGTATATATATATATATATATATATATAAAAAACGTATGTGGTTTATTTATGTTTAAACATATTTCTTTACATTAGCTTTTGATCAGGGATGAGTGCTGAGGTATTGTCGTTGTAGTTACTCGTCTGGGTTAGTCTTGTATGGTGTGTATTTTTGTTTCTTCATGGGTATTAAGATTTAATTAACTATTATTATTTTTATTTTTAATTGATTTCATTGTACAGCACTGTGGTCAAATTTGTTGTTTTATATTGTGCTTTATAAATAAAGTTGGAGTTTAGGGTCTAATTAAATAAGGAAAAATATATTAAAATAAAAGTTAAACATTTATTAAAATAAATTAATTAAAATAAAAAATAAATTATAAACATGCATTAAAATAAATTAATTAAACAACAAAATAGGGCTGCACGATTATGACAAAAATCATAATTGTCGATTATTCCTTTGAAATTGCAATTGCGATTATTAATTTACGATTAAATGAATGATGTTTACACCTTTGTTTGAAGCAACTGCATGCCATATTTTTATATGAAAATAAACAAGCTGAAAACACTAACTGAATAACTTCTATTGCCTCAAATGTCAACTATACATCGGATTGGTTTCTCTTTAAATAAAAAGGTAAAAATATGCATGGTATTATAATGTTATACTAAAACTAAAATTAAAACAATGGAAAAACCTTTAAGATAACATGTAGAAAGAAAAAAAGCATCTTAAGCATGCAGAATAACATAAGTGGACTTTGAACGATTAATTGCCGCTTTGAACGATTATGTAATTGTGATCGCGATTAGAAATTCGATTAATTGTGCAGCCCTACAACAAAATGAATGAAATTGATTAAAGTAAACATAAAAAATGCATGTGTATGTATTATAGTTCATGCCTACTTTGATATATTAGACCGTTTAGCCCAAAGTAATATCTGTGTACCGAGTAGTTAGGACAGAAAAACATTAAAAGACTGTGATGAGAGGAAAACAGGATATTTATTTAATTAGTTATTTATTCTAGTACATATACAGCAGTGTGTCTCAATAATGAGATCAAAACCAGTAAGTCAAACCACGAGTTGTTTTGAACTCGTATAATCAGTCTGAACTCATTTCAGGACCTTTGGTCAGTTACATAATATGTGTAAATAATTAATTTATTTAAATAATATTTAAATATGTAATTAAAACATTTTTTTTTTAAAGTTTACCCAGAAATTAAAATTTTGTCATCATTTACTCAAGTTTCAAACCTGTATGAGTTTCTTTCCTCTGCTGAACACAAAAGAAGATATTTTGAAGAATGTTGGCAACGTTAAACAAACAGGTGCCGGAAGCTATGGAAGCCCGTTACCTCCACTGAATAAAAAAAATTTAAAAAGGATATTGCTGCTTTGTATCTCGCAATTCTGACTTTTTCTCTCGTATTTAAATAATATTTAAATATGTAATTAAAACATTTTTTTTTAAAGGAGTTTACCCAGAAATTAAAATTTTGTCATCATTTACTCAAGTTTCAAACCTGTATGAGTTTCTTTCCTCTGTTGAACACAAAAGAAGATATTTTGAAGAATGTTGGCAACGTTAAACAAACAGGTGCCGGAAGCTATGGAAGCCCGTTACCTCCACTGAATAAAAAAAATTTAAAAAGGATATTGCTGCTTTGTATCTCGCAATTCTGACTTTTTCTCTCGCAATTGCGAGATATAACCTCGCTATTGCGTGTAAAGCCAGAATTGCGAGATATAAACTCAAAATTTTGAGAAGTCAGAATTGTGAGTTTATATCTTGCAATTCTGAGAATTCTTTATTTCTCAGAATTGCGAGTTTATGTTTCGCAATTCTGACTTTATAACTCGCTATTGTGAGTTTATATCTCACACTTCTGAAAAAAAAAAAGAAGTCAGAATTGCGAGATAAAAAGGTCGCAATTACCTTTTTTTTTCAGTGGCGGAAACGGGCTTCCATACATTGACTTTTCATACTATGGAAGTCAATGGGGACCAGCAATTGTTTGGTTACTCATACTTGGGGCACGTTCAAGCTCAAACAGGTGTGCAACGTTTTGCTACGGTTTCCGGTTTGAACGACATGTTTCCTGGAAACGGTGTGCAACGGGGTTTGAGATGCGTTTTCTCTTGTTTGGTGGGTGTGTCAAACATGTCAGCCCAATCAGCAGCAGCGTGTATATAAACCACGCGGTATTAAAGAGACAGCTCGCATAATGTAATTAACCTCCAAATAAACTCACAAGAGCAAGTATATTGTTTGCACAAGTTTATTTACATTAAAGGCAAAATTACTGAAATAATAAGAGCACAAGTATAGATCTGGAACTTCTTTAAGTCTGTCTAAATATCATTTAGTAATTGCAATGTCTTCTGGTCCATATCCTTTCCTTAGGAAGGTGGCACCACCGTTTCTGTTTAAAACACGTTTTGCACCGTTTTGTCGGGCTGAACGCAGCACAGGCCTACTTATTGTTCTATCACGCTTACATTTCCATCATGCATAATACATTTTGTTGTAGGCTAATTAAGTTAATATGGTCTGTGTCCAGCCGTTCCTAAATGTAGAGAATTCATTAAAATTACAAAATTGTAAAAATGTATACTTACTGAGTTTTCCAGACATGTTTTTAAAAGTAAAAAACAAACAAACATCCAAAACAACACCACTGTGACGCAGACCACTAGATGGAGGCAGCCAATAGCCAAAGTGAACAGATTTAGTGTTATTTTTTTATTATTATTTACTTTACTTTACTTTTACTTTTAGTCATTTAGCAGACGCTTTTATCCAAAGTGACTTACAAATAAGAAAAAGTAATTAAAACTAAAAGCTAAAACTCTATAAATACTATATATATACATTTAAGAAAATAAAAGAAATTAAATAATAATGACAAATGCATACAACAACATTTCAAAACTAAACATTTAAATGAAAAAAAAATAAAGCTAAAAACAATTCAAAATATGAAAAGAAAAAAAGGTATGAGTATAATAATGATTCTAACATAACACTAAGCCAAACACCAAAAAACAACTACATATGTGTATGTACTGCCACACACATATACATATACATTAAATATATACTGTATATATTATTTCATTTCCATTTTGTATGTTGAAGTACTGAAATAACTCAAATTAAATCAAACTAAACCTTAAAAAAACCTGACTAATAAAATGGCAACATTACTACAACTGTAACTAAAACTAAAATAGATAACTAATACAAATCAAAGTACATTAGTTCATCAGTAATCCTAAAAAAATAACACTGAGGCAAACACACATGCTAAAATAACAACAACTTACTGACACATAGTAAGAAATGGTTATAAAAAACTGAAACAGAAGTGAAACAAGTAGTAGGAAAGAGGAGAAATAAAAAGCGATACTTATTTATTATTTTTTTTATTTATTATTATTAAACACTTTCTTATACAAAAGTGAAAAGAAAAACATATGCCAAGAAAGGAAAAGAGCCAAGGGTTCAAGGATGGCCAAACAATACATAGCAATTAAAATTCAGAAGAGAGCGAGATTAAATATATAAATAATAATAAAATAACAACAAAAAAAACAATTACATTAAAAATAAATAAATATATAAATAAATAAATGCAAAAAATTAAACAGATCACATAACAACAAACACAACAATCTTTCCTACAAAACATGAAAATGATACAAAAACAGCAAAAAGTGAGCATACATTTAAAGTTTTAAAAGTCATTATGAAGTTTACAATGAACTGGCAGATGTCTCGCCAAGGTTTTCTCGTATGAACACAATGCCAAAACAGATACAGTTTCTGTTTGTGAGTCGCAGAAAGTTTGACACAATTAAAGGTTTTAACAGCATAGTAGCTTGGAAGCAAAGAATCTCTTTAACTTTATTTACCAATGGATACTTGTTAGGGAGAGTCCAAACCTTTTCCTACAAAATATTTTCCACTAATCTGTCCATTCTGAAGCAGCATGAGGAATGGAAACATAATCATTAAGAAAAAGAAAGCGAATATTTCTGTTATTTTTCAATGTAGATTTAAAAAATGTTCTGCCTACATTCGTGTCAACCGGGTCTGTGAGAGGTATTTCAGAAACTACAAAAACACTATTATAGCCCTTAAATAACATAATGACAAAGTGTTATTTAAGGCTTCATTATGCATTCCTTGTCATCAGCAAGTGGAAGAAATCTGGAAGACAATTAAAATGAATTATAATTACGTGTTTAGTATTGCAGTCAGTGCTAACCCTGCTGGAAAAAAACAAAAAACAAAAACAAAACAAAAAACAGCTAAAACCACACTGTAAAAAAAATTCTGTAGTTTTTACAAAATAATTTTGGCAGCTGTGGTTGCCAGAATAATTTTGTAAAAAATACAGAAAAACTGTAAACACATTTACGGCCAAAAACTGTAAATTTTACAGTATTACAGTTATTTTTTACAGTGCAGCCAAAGCTGGTTGGCAGGTTTAGCAGGTTTAAGCTGGAAGTAGCTGGTCTCCCAGCTAAAGAAGTGGCCAAAACCCCTCTAAAACCTGCCTGCAAACCAAAGGCTGGATGAGATAAACCAGCCAAGCAGCTTAGGCTGGTTTTAGCTGTTTTTCAGCCGGGAAAGTACAAAGCAAATCATCATTATAATGGTGGAAATCTCAAAATGCGTCTAACATTGTGGATAATTCATTATTCATACTTGTCTTGTCTGACACAAATGTGTTTTTAGAACATTTTAATTTTTAGAATAATTATTTTCTTTGCAGACCGATCCCATATAAATGTGTAAATCCCATATAAGCAGCACTTGACATACGACGGCGTTTTAGTGCCACGTTAAAAAATAAAAATAATAATAATAAATATAAGATTAGGAGATTAAAAGTCGTAACATTTGAGAAAAGTCAAAGTCAAAATTAGGAGAATAAAGTCGAAATATTTTGAGAATAGTCAAAATTACGAGATGTACGTCATAGCAATTACGAGATTAAAGTTATATTTTGTGATTGAAATATAAATTAATATCTTACCCTCATGTTTTTGTTTTTTTCCCCTTTCTTCCAATTTTTATTTGTATTTTTTTTCTTTTTTTTTTTGTTCTGTATGTTCAGATGACATTGTACATATTGTTGATAAATGTTGTGTACTCTATACAAAGTTGTATATCTTTAATGTCATCTTTGTGATGTTTGCATTCATAAAAAAAAAATATATATATATATTTTGTGATTTGAATATATGTGGGATTATTAGCAGAAATCCCACCATGTGTCATATACTCTCAGGGGCAGTATGCTTTGACCATTTTTTCTCACAATATTATGAGTTTAATCACGTAATCTTAGAGTTTTTATTTTTTAAACGTGGCACTACAACGCCTTCGTAACAAAATTACTGGAAAAATAACTCAATTTTTTGTGTGTGTTGACACATGACACTTCACACGTAGACCTGTTTTTATATTACTTGACAGATCTAGCACACTTTCTGTTTCTGACACATGTACACGCACACACGTGCTTACGTCACTTCCTGCTCTTCCCATCCGGCCTGTCAATCACCCGTGGTTACCCAACACCTCTTATTGCAGTTACTGTATGTTCATTGTGTAACCTATCTGCAAGTAAATATTGCATTAAAAAAAACAATTCAACATTTATTTTGACAGGTCTGGAGCTCGTCTGTGAGCGCGTGTTAAATCTGATCTTGCCGGACTCTGAGATGCAGACGGAGGAAACTAAAGGTCACTGGTTTACATACTACTGCTCTCTGGTTATGGTTAGTCATCCTCCAGGAGTTCGTGACTAACAAGCTGGCAAAAGACAGGAAGGGGATTTTCACAAGACGGCTATTTTCATCCAAGAAACTTCCTCTTCTCTGCGCTCGACCCGTCTGTCCATCCAGATGTGCTTCCTAAAACTACTTCCGTTAAATAACTGTGACACATTATTTTTCTTTCCCTTGCTCGCTTCTCAATGTACATTTAATACTGTGCGTACTATGTTGTCAAAACATCAACACACAAACATACAAAGAAGAAAGGGGAAATAATTAAGTAGAAGTAATGATAATAGAAATATGAATAACAAAATATTTAATAATAAAATAGACAAGCAATAAAACAAAATACACTGAACTTTCATTAAGACATTAATGCACATTTTCTTTTAATGAGTTAAATAATATTTTTATTAAAATAAATGTGATAATAAATAAATATAATATAATTATTCTTTCTCCAATAGTTCTTCTTAATATAGTTAGAATATATTTTTTAAAATAATTTTATGATTTGATAACTTTAATCTTTTCTATAACAATACAATGCATAATAATAGTGATTATCCTTAATATAATTAAAATATAATTATTTTAAAATAAACATTTTAAAATTGCTTTTTTTTAAACATACTGGTAAAAAAAAAATATAGCCTGAATGCACTGTAAGTCGCTTTGCATAAAAGCGTCTGCTAAATGCATAAATTATAAATTAAAATTAAATTATTAAATTATAAAAATTTAAATATTAAGGTAACAGTGACACATTCTCTCTCTCTCTCTCGCTTAATTCTCAATGTACATTGTACATAGGCTTCTGCATTGCCAAAGCATCAATACACAAACACACTGACAGAGGAGTATAAATAGCTCAATTTAATTTTAAAAATGTTGACAAACAATAAAATAAAATACACTAAACATAAAAAACATTAATGAACATTCTCTTTAAATAAGTTAAAAATATTTAATGGTAATACATTTTATAATAATAAATTAGTATAAATAATTAGCTATACTTTTGTCTAATCATAATTCTTAATATAATTAAAATATAGTTATTTTAAAATGTATAAAAATTTAATAATATGTGTACTTTTTTCTTGTAAATAGTGCATCTGATCGATTTTTTACGTTTAAATCCTCAACAATATACATGATTTGAGGAATCATTTATGTCTGGAGCACAAAAGTATAACAAACAGTAAAATGAAATGATACTTCATTCAGAAGAGCTCTCTGCACATTCTGGATGCTGGTGCTGTCAGACTCTAATTTAGGGATACACACCCACATCTGACGTCAGAACAGACTCGGTTTTAAACAGCTTCTGATGCAGACTGAATATGGAAGGTGGACGGGGCCAAAAGTCCTTAAACGGAACGCAAACAATTTGACCATGTAAATCTGCGTTAAAAAGTATTACACATTCAAGCACGGTCAGAATGTGTGCGAGTTGAGAAACAAATTTTAAATACAAATTTTTCATCTGAACACAGTAAAACTGATGCCTTAACACAGCCAGAATGTCTACACATACAAAAGAAGCACAGACAAACAGTGCGTGCTGACATAGGGTCAAATTTTACACGTTCCGTTTAAAGAATTTTGGCCCCATCTGCCTTCCATAATTCTGAGGCAGATTGAATGCATGATGGTTTTGTGGGTGTCCTGCTTCTTTAAGGCAGGAATGTGGGTTATGTGCGGCCGCTGCCAGCTCTGACTGATGGACAGGCGAGAGTGTTGGCACATCGCAGCAGTGTGCCAGGTGCAGGAAACACAGGAAAAACAAGACGGGATTTGCTGAATGTGAGGAAAACTGTGGGCAGGGCAGGTGGATTTACAAACCCAAGACTCCAGACGTGAGCTCATGAGGGCAGGGCGACACTACAGGTGTGTTTTCACCCCAGATTCACTCTGCAGATGAAGATTTACAACCTTGTCGAGGGCGGATCTGATACAAGAGAGCAATAACCCTGCAGATGTGGCCTAAACACAGACGAAGACCCTTAAATGAGGATTCAATGAGGCGCTGTGTTGACTCACTGCGTGCAGGTGCTGCTGGAAGACCTGAGAAGAAAATAAACATCGTAAATATTCCCCGTGTCTTTCATCTGAGGAAACTCCAGGAGAAACGAGCAGCCACTACAGACGCACAAAGCAACATAAAAGTCAAGCAGCTTTTAGCCGACTGAGACTGAATTATGAACAAACCCCTGACCTTCAGTAATAAACATTTGCACGCAACTTATACATTTTAAGAAATGTCACTTGGTAGATGATAAAATGAGCAAAACAAATCCAGAGTGAAATCATTTAGAACACCCTAGCAACTTCATATCTTACCAACCACACATAACAGATAATATTACATACTTAGAAACTGCATAGCAACAACCTAGCAGCTGCATAAGACACATTACAAATCACTAAAAATACATTGAAATGGTACAACATCACCCTGGAAACCATCCTTAAAAAAACTCACCCTAACAACCAATCACATAGTAACATATTATAAATTACTATAAACAACACCCTGGCAACCACTCATAACACACTTGCAACTTGAAATAACTAAGCAACTGCAAACCAAATCGCTATCAACCACATTAAAAACCATGTTTTAAAAATTGATAAATACCTTACAATTGTACAACGTTGCCCTGGCAACCACCCAAAAACACCTTAGCAACTTCAAAGAATATCTTAGGAACTGCATAGTAACACCCTGGCAACCACCCAAAAATAATCTAGCAACCACATAGTAATGTTAAAAACCATGTTAAATACCTTGCAAGTGCACAATGTCACCCTGTGGCAACCACACAAAACACCTTGGCAACTGCATAGCAACACCCTGGAAACCACCTGAAACTCCCTAGCAACCACTTAGTAACATTAAAAGCCATGCTTAAAAACATGTTAAATTCCTTGCAATTGTACAGCACCCTAGCAGCTTAGAATATCTTAACAACTGCATTGCAATACCCTGAAAACCACCTAGCAACCACATAGTAACACTAAAACTGTTAAAACATACTAAATACCTTGTAATTGCACAATATCACCCTGCCAACCACCCATAACTTATATTATCTTAACAGCTGCATAGCAACACCCTTGAAACCACCCAAACTCCCTAGCAACCACATAGAAACATACTTTCCAATTGTACAACGTCACCCTGGCAACCACCCAAAAACATCTTAGCAATGCAGAATATCTTAGCAGCTTTATAGCAACACCCTGGAAACCACCTGAAACTCCATAGCAACCACCTAGTAATATTAAAAACCATTATTAATACCATGTTAAATACTTTGCAAATTGTAAAACACCCTAGCAAATTTTAATATCTTAACAACTGCATAGCAAAACCCTGGAAACCACCTGAACTCCCTAGCAACCACATAGAAACATGTTAAATACTTTCCAATTATACAATGTCACCCTGGCAACCATTCAAAACAACTTAGCAATGCAGAATATCTTAGCAACTGTATAGCAACACCCTGAAAATCACCCAGACTCCTTAGCAACCACACAGTAACATTAAAACTATGTTAAAAACATACTAAATACCTTGACATTGCACAATATCACCCAGGCAAGCACCCATGACACCTCAGCAACTTGTATTATTTTAACAACTGCATAGCAACAACCTGGAACCACCCAAAGTCACTAACAACCACATTTTGTACTTATGTTTAAAAAAAAAAGTTCAAACTATGTTAAATACATTACAATTGGAGAGTGTTGCCCTGGCGACCACCCAAAACAATTAATCAACTTAAAATATCTTAGCAACTTGTTATGACCTTAAGATAGTCTATGCATCTGTGCACTGTTTTTGTATGTATTCGATGTCTCTGCTCGTGTGTCGACATGTTTGTGTTCCAGATGGGTGTGGCCTCTGTTAACCAGCGGGCTTTGTGTTTGTTCGTTTGCCTGGTGGTTTTCACTTTAAGGCGGAGGGAATTAGGAATGGCTTCAATTTGAATTGGATAAGTTTGTGATCGAACCTTCAGTACATCAGTTGGATATTTGCCACAAAGATGATTTGTTAACGATCGCGGATTTGTATCAAATACAGGTTACTCGTGGTGCTAGGAAACAGGACATTAAGGAAGTGATTTACAAGCATTTGGTTGAACGTCGGGTTTTGTCTGAAGAAGGTGAGGGGGAGGCGGGTGTTGCAGCTCAAGTGTTGGCTTCCGTAGAGGAGGGGACAGAACCCAAACCCGCGGAGTTGACTTGGATTATGGGGTAATGAAAAATGCCATACTGCGCGCTTACGAGTTGGTTCCCGAGGCATACCGACAGAAATTCCGAAATCATGTGAAAACCCCTAGTCAAACATTCGTTGAATTCGCAAGAGACAAAGCCAATTTGTTTGAGAAGTAATGTGGAGAATCATGAATGTTTTTACTGTCATGAGGTGGGACACCTCATCGCTACCTGTCCCGCTCTGAAACACAAAGCTGGCAAGAAAACAAACGCTTATAAGCGTTGCAATAGTTGAGCGTCCCATTTTATCTCCCGAGCCGGCAGTTCTGCATACAACAGCTGAATCTGCATTTAAGCCATTTCTTTTTGACGGTGTTGTGTCTTTTAGTGAAGCAGACTCTGAAACAAAGTGTTCGCATCCTTCGTGATACTGGCGCCTCTCAGTCCATAATCTTAGAGGGTGTGCTGCCATTTTCGGAACAGTCAAGCTGTGGTTCCAGCGTACTAGTGCAAGGCATTGATCTCTCTGTAGTTAAAGTTCCTTTACACAATGTCTATTTGCGTTCTGGAATTATTTCCGGTAAAGTTAAATTGGCCGTTCGGGCTGAGTTACCGGTTAAAGGTGTAGCGGTCATATTAGGAAATGACTTGGCAGGTAACAAAGTTTTTTGTTTACCTGAGGTTATAGATGTTCCTGAGATACATGATGAAGATGCTTTACAGGAAGTGTTTCCTAATGCATTTAGCACATGTGTGGTGACCCGAGCTCAAGCTCAAAAACTAAAAGACACTGTAGATCTGTCAAAAACCTTTTTGTGTGATGACAATTCTGCTGAGACGGAGGAAAAAGTTGATTCAGTTGAAGTAAAAATCTGTGCACTTCCTAGTGTTGATTTGCCATTTGGAAAAACCATGTTAATTGAGGCACAACATGCCGATCAAACTCTGTGTTCCTGTGTTGCAGCTGCTGTCGAGCCGAACGTTTTGCCAGAGTATCCAGTCGCCTATTTCTTTGACGGTGGTGTCCTTATGTGTAAGTGGTTTCCACGTCATGCCACCGATGATTGGGGTACCGTTTTTCAAGCTGTCGTTCCAAAACCCTTTCGAGAGCAAGTGTTGAGTGTAGCACATGACCATGAACTTTCTGGTCATGTAGGTGTTCGAAAAACTTATGATAGTAAATTTGTGAACTCGACCTGCCAAAAGGTTATTGGCAGGTGCCGCTCACAGAGCGTGCGTCTGAAATCTCTGCCTTTGCCACCTCTGATGTGTTCCTACAATATCGGGTCATGCCTTTTGGCCTTCGAAATCCTCTTAACTCTAAGATTCAAGCTATCCTTGACTTTCCAGTCCCAAAGACTAGGAGAGAGCTTCGGTGATTTCTCGGTATGACCGGTTATTATCGCTGTTTTTGTAAAAAATTCTGTTGTTGCCAGTCCTCTCACGGGGGTTACTCCGTAAAGCTGTTTCTTTTAAGTGGACTCCTGAATGTCATTCTGCTTTTGAAGCTCTGAAAACTCTGCTGTGTAGTTCCCCCGTACTGGTTGCACCTCATTTTGGAAAACCGTTTCTGTTAGAAGTTGATGCCAGTGGTACAGGCGTCGGTGCTGTTTTATTGCAGACCGGAGAAGATGGTTTAATACAAATCCTTTTTCTGTTACGGCTTACCCCTAGAGGTCGTAACAAACTGCATAGCAACACCCAAAGAGACCACCCAAATTCCCTAGCAACCACAAAGTAACATGCTAAATAATTTACAATTGTACAACATCACCCTGGCAAACACCTGAAACACCTTAGCAACTTATAATATCGTAGAAACTGCATAGCAACACCATGGAAAGTGGAAACCACCTTAAACTCCCTAGCAACCACATAGTAACATAGTAACTAATCTGAGTAGTTACTATGATTAGTGATCTTCCTCAGATTACCTCCAAATCTGAGGAAGAAACAAACTCATCTACATCTCGGATGGCCTGAGGGTGAGTACATTTTCAGCAACTTATCATTTTTGGATGAGAGTGGCTAGAGTTTCAGCACACGTGGCCCAAATGAGCTGACAGTGCTTTCTGTGCTTCTGCCACTCAGACATGTAGAAATGTGACTCAGCAAGTCTGCTAGTTAGACATCACATCTATCAGAACCGACCAAATAATGTCTTATGATATTCCCCCAGTTTCATGCTCCTGAAATCCAACTAAATCAGACTAGATGAAAGATAGATGAAAGACCTTAAACTCCCTAGCAACCACATAGTAACATAGTAACTATATTAAATACCTTGCAATTGCACAACATTGTCCTGGCAACAACCCAAAACACCCTAGAAACTTAGAATATCTTAGCAACTGCATAGCAACACCCTAAAAAACACCCACCTCCCTAGCAACCGCACAGTAGCGTTAAAAAAAACGTTTAAAATAGTTTGCAATCTTACGAAGTCTTACCAGGCACAGAAGAGCCCTGAAATAAAATAATTCAATACTATGATTCATCATGAATCGCGGCGCGATAGTTGGCGAGCTCATGTGCAGAGTTTACAAACGGACCAGGTGAGCTTCATTCCGCAAACATTATTTATTGCTCTTCGCTCGTATCGAGTCCTGCGGTGGCATCTGCGCCAACCGCACATCTAAACACACGGTTACACAAGGCCTGCAGTGATTCAGCTCTCACTGGCCATGTGCTGTCACTGCATGGGTGGATGAGTGCGTGTTTTCTGGGAGACTCCCAACACATTTCTCTGTCATTATGGCCAAATCCTACGATGCTCAGATGGGACTGTAGGCTGCGGCGACACGACACTACTGATATTGTTCACATATGGAAACACACACATAATAAACAAGATTCAAGCATCTGGTGACCGGCTTCACATATACAGCATGTGCACATGACAGCCGCGCCGTGTGCCTCGAACAGCACGGGATTGTGGGTGCACATGTTTCGTGAAGTTTTCAAATCTGATTCAGTCCCTGATCAGTTCTTTTAATTATTCTTTTAGTCATTCTAGTCTCTTAAGCACACCAAGGCTGCATTTATTTGATCAAAAATACAATAAAAAAAGAGTCAAATATTATTTGAATTGTTTGAATATGTTAAAATGTAATTCCTGAGATCAAAGCTGAATTTTCAGCATCATTACTCCAGTCTTCAGTGTCACGTGATCCTTTAGAAATCATTCTAATATGCTGATTTGCTGATCAAAAAACATGTATGATTATTATCAATGCTGAAAACAGTTGTGCTGCTTGACATTTTTTGTGGAAACGGTGATAAATTTTATTTTTCAGGATTCTTTGATGAATAGAAATTTCAAAAGAACAGCATTTATTTCAAATAGAAATCTGTTGTAACATACTGTACACGTCTTTACTGTCACTTCACTTTAATGCATGTTTGCTGAATAAATGCATTACCTTCTCTTCTTTTATATAATAAAAGTCAACATTACAACCTGCTGCACTGAAATTAAGCAAAACAAAAACCGCAACATAAAACACAGACATAAACAAATAGATTTTTTATTAAATAAATGAGTTCAGAGAGGATCATGCCAGTACCTGAAAAACTCGCCTCCATAAATCACTGCATGGACTCTTGACCCTTTAAAGGGATGTGTCGTGGTACTCGTTTTTAATTTGTTTTAATTAGTTTAGAAGATGAACGAAGGTCTTACGGGTTTGGAATGACATGAGGGTGAGTAATACATGACAGAATTTTAATTTTGGGGTGAACTATCCCTTTAAGGCCAGTTAGATTGGATTATAAATTAAATCTGCAAACCAAAAGCTTTTAATTGCTCACATACACCCGTGTTGATGCTTCCACGCCCAATCTAACACACAAACACACTTTACATAAAGGCCTATCAACACAAATTAGCCTCCAAACAGCATATGCTGCTCTAATCTCATAATTGTCATGTGCTTTAAGAGCTGCAACAGTGGATTGAGTTGGTACCAGTGTTACTGACGTTTCTGGAAATTACAATTAGCTTAACAAACTACACTGACATTTTTCTGTAAAGCAATTAGCTACAGTACAAGCTACTAATAGAAAGTAGCTAAATGCATTGGAACTATTTAAATATCAATATTTATCTTTTAAATATATCAGATTACTGTTTAATCAAATCTGTATTTTCAGGTACAAACAAAAAAAAAGATTAAATGGTTTACAGCAACAAACTTAAAAACTATTTTAAAAATAATTCACCCCAAAATGAAAATTTTATTTAGATGAGTCTGTTTCTTCATCAAAACAGATTTGGAGAAATTTAGCATCACTTGCTCTGCAGTGAATGGGTGCCGTCAGAATGAGAGTCCAAACAGCTGATAAAAACATCACAATAATCCACACCACTCCAGTCCATCAGTTAATGTCTTGAGAAGAGAAAATAGCTGCGCGTTTGTAAGAAACAAATCCATCATTAAGACGTTTTTAACTTGGCTTCCAGCTAAAATATGAGACCATAATCCATAATAATGCTTTCTCAAGTCATCTGGTCTGAATCAGGAGAGAAGTCTGCACAGATCAAGCACAGTTTACAAGCCAAAACAGTCCAAACATCTCTAAAGAAATATGTTGGTGGATTTTGATGTGAGAGACAACAGGAGATGGACCTTTTCACCGGAGGAAGCATTATTATGGATTATGAACAGTTTGAAGATAAAAAACACCTTAATAATGGACTTGTTTCTTACAGACACAGCTTTTCACTTGTCAAGACATTAACTGATGGACTGGAGTGGTGTGGATTACTTGTGGATTATTGTGATGTTTTTATCAGCTGTTTGGACTCTCATTCTGACGGCACCCATTCACTGCAGAGCATCCATTGCTGAGCAAGTGATGTAATGCTACATTCCTCCAAATCTGATGAAGAAACAAACTCATCTACATCTCGGATGGCCTGAGGGTGAGTGCATTTTCAGCAACTTATCATTTTTGGATGAGAGTGGCTAGAGCTTCAGCACACGTGGCCCAAATGAGCTGACACAGTGCTTTCTGTGCTTCTGCCACTCAGACATGTAGAAATGTGACTCAGCAAGTCTGCTAGTTAGACATAACGTCTATCAGAACCGACCAAATAATGTCTTATGATATTCCCCCAGTTTCATGCTCCTGAAATCCAACTAAATCAGACTAGATGAAAGATTTCACTAGTGAAAATCTGCAGGATTCATTATGCATTCAGTACTCTCATATAAACTTGTGCACATTAGAAAGGCACTCACAGCTGTACTGTCGACTTGTGCTGTCACAGTTATCGCCCGCCTGCACTGCTGTCATCCAGCTGTGTTTGTGAGTTTGGACACAGAAGTGCTTGGTCATGAAAAACCGCAGTGGAACTCTGACCTACTTGGACACAGAAGCATCAGAAAGAGACAAAGATATGAGAAAAGCTGCTGAGAGCTGCACATCTGCAGCTCAGCCGAGAGCTAAACATCACAGCACATTATTCACATCAAAGCTCCTGGCGGTCTGCAGACGTCAACAGGACTGGAACTGCAGCCGTGTGAACCGAGGCTATAATAAAACACGCGCTTCTGAACAGCATTGGCAAGTCTGATTCTTTTAAGGGAATCGGTTCGTTCGGAAACAAATGATTCACTGGTTCAGTTGAATCTCTGAATGTATTTAGCATATTGTAGTGCTGCTGTTTGCCATGTTCTCAACTTAATATATATAGGCTAAACAAAGGTTTTAATGTTAAAACTGTGTCAATTCCTAGAAAGAATGAGAGATTTCTGATGTTTTATTTAATTTTCTGGACAGGACTCCTAAACAAGTGCGAAACTCACCCTAGCAACAATCACTATGGTAAAAACAGTACAGTGTTATGTGTCTGCGGGGCGTCACACACCTACAGACTGCAGTCCAGACCAGGTGACACACACACACACACACACTCACATACCGGTGACTGATCAGTACTGCTGTGACCTCTGACCTCAGAGTAAAGGTTCAAATGGAGGTTAATCTGTCCGTCACTCACTCACTCACTCTCTATCTGTCTATCTGTCTATCTTTCTTTCTTTCTTACTTTCTTTCTATCTGTCTATCTGTCTGTCTGTCTATATGTCTATCTGTCTGTCTGTATGTCTGTCTGTCAAATGAATTTCAGTTTAGTTTACTTTTAACTTTGCACATTTTTTGTTTAAAGGGGTCCTATTATGCTCTTTTACAAAGTCTTGATTTTGTTTTGGGGGTGTACTAGAACAGGCTCTTATACTAGGTTGTTCGAAAAACACATTATTTTTCACATATTTTACATTATTACAACACCTCTCTCCCCAGTCTGGCATGAACG
>NW_015627252.1:19223-21170 GCF_001515625.1 Sinocyclocheilus rhinocerous
CTTGTGAAAGCTAGCATGTCTCCGACATAGTGATAACACTCGTTGCCTTCTCTAGTGCAGCTCAACCAGGTCTCGTCCCATTCGTCGATATTTGTGATATCACATATCCCGGAAAATATGTGTTGTAGTCTAAACGAGTCGTTCGTTGCAGTTTTTGAAAAGTGATTTCTGTTAAATAAAATTTCTCCTTTTGAAGTGGAATTTAAACTTTATAACTTTGCAGATCTTTTTTTCTGCTCAAACAGCAACATTACAGACTAACTAAAGTTGAAAAAGTGAAAAAGCATAATAGGACCCCTTTAATCAATTCTAAATCAACTTGCATGCATTCTCAATTAAATTCTGAATGATGCCGAACACTTGTAATATTGTGTATTGTATTGTGTTATTATGCATCTCCTTCATAACAGATTTTCCCACAAACGCTCATTCTCAGTGTCTGGTGTCTTTATCTCATCGTGATATGAAAATAAAGATACACATAACACACAACATTCTGTCAGCCTCGGTTACCTTCACACATCTGCTCAAACAGGCTCAGACTAGTACAAACAGCGGGTTAACCTGCTGACCTGATGACTAACCACAGCTAATATCAGTCACAGACGCTCCAGGTGAGTTTCACTGCATGTGCTGCTGTGCTTGTGCTGTGTTGTCTTGTATCTATCATGTTTTGTTCTGTATTTTAGTACATTATCTGACTAGCAGCCGTGTGTCTGTTCTGGTTCAGTTGTCTCAGTGTTTACATCAGATCTCATTGGCTGTCGTCCTGCATCATGGCTCAGAAATGCGGGTGAAATCCCCTAAGTTTCCCTGTTATAAAACACGCTGTCTCCCGCAGGACAAGCCCTCTTAGGAGTCGAACAGATCCAATTAAACCCAGTTAAACAACAGGCTGCCAAACAAACCGACTTCAAACGGAAAGTCCGAGTGTCAGTGTGGGTTATTTATGACAGAGCCACTGTCCCGCCTCTGAAGAGCAACGGAAAACACTCTTTAGTATCTCAACTGTATAATCAGCTATGAGATTAAATGAAGATATTTGTTGTCTCCTGAGTTTTTTTTTCTTTCCCAGAGAAAAAAGAGCCTGCAATCTTCTGTGGAAAGGTCTCAAAATGAGTTCCAACATTTTTCATGCAATTCAAAAAGATTTTTATATTTGTCATAAGTTTTATATTTGTTTTTCACATGAATTTGAGGAGAAACATCTGAGACAAGAGTTGATACATTAGGTCTCGGGAGCTACAAAAGAGCAACATCTGAGCCAGGGGTTTTTAATGGGGTCCAAAGTTTAGAGAAAAACAGTTTTAAAAAGGTAAAAATACATCATTAAAATTAAAATGTTTAAAAAATAAAATGAAAAACTATAACAGCTAGCTAACTAATTTGATTAATTAAAATTAAAATTTATAGATTTAAATAAATAAACCTACATTGATTTAAATAAATAAATTTTAATTGCAAAGTAAATATTAAAAATAATAAAATTAAATAAATTTTAAACAATTAAACAAGTGTATTAAAAAGTAAAGAAAACTAATCAAAATGAATACATAATAAAAGCAAGCAAATAAGATTAAATTAAGTAAATAAATAATATTAAACTAGATATTTAACTAAATTTGATTAAAATAAATACATAAAATTTGTATTTAAAAAAAATTACATTTGATTACAAAGTAAATAAATACAAATTAATGTATTTTTCACAAGTGACACACACACTCACTCACTCACTCACTCACTCACTCACACACACACACACACACACACACTCACACACACACACACACACTCACACTCACACTCACACTCACACTCACACTCACACTCACACTCACACTCACACTCACACTCACACACACACTCACACTCACACTCACACTCACACTCACACTCACACTCACGCACACTCACTCACACACAGACACACGCACACACACACAC
>NW_015627252.1:21181-26708 GCF_001515625.1 Sinocyclocheilus rhinocerous
ACACACACACGCACACACGCACACACACACACACTCACTCACTCACACTCTCACACTCTCACACACACACACACACACACACACTCACACACACTCACACTCACACTCTCTCACACACACTCACACACACACACTCACAACACTATTCTTCACAGTTAACAGCCCCGGACCCCCGCAGCGGCAGATAGACGACGGTCCCACACACAAACGCCTGTCAAAAGAGCTTTTATCCCTGTGAAGGAGCGAGAGGAAAAAAAAAGGAAAACATTCAGTTTCCCGTAAGGCGGGAAGGGAGGAGGGGGGTTTTGGGAAGCATAGTGAGTCATCAGTTTTTCTGTTTCAAAGCCCGTCTCTCTCTCGCTCTGCCCTGTCATGTTCACAATCGAGGCCGAATGACTTTCTCACCGGTCCAGTGATTTTCAAACACACATTTTGTTTTTAATGTGTGTGTTTGTGTGTAATTGTAGGTCTGCACCTGCTCTGATCTAGTTACTGTAGTAAAGCACTCCTCACACACACACACACACACACACACACACACATTTGTTAGCGCTATGAGTGCTTCTATATTTAGACGTTTCATAATCTCAGCTGTATCTGATGAAATATGAACATGTCAGGACAGAAAGAGGCTCTAGACATGTACAGTACATTAACACGGACATGAGTGCTTTACCTGCACATCACAAACTGCCCGTACATACAGATTAGAACATATGTTTACATACATCTTGAATGTTGTGTTAATAATAAAAAAAAAAAAATCGTCTTTTTTGGTCTTCTGGAAAACAACTAAATATCCTATGTAGCTTCTGGAGGGCAGAACTTAATGAAAAAATTAAATCTTTAAACAAAATAAGAACAATTGACACATTTTCACCCTGTGCATTGTCTTAACGTATTGTGTTTCGCAACGTACTTACATTTTACATGTACATGTTTTAGTACAAAATAAATAAAAAACATAAATATGATTAAACTAGCTGATTAAATTTGGTTTAAAAAATTAAATGAAATTTTATTGAAAGACAAGTAAATAAAACATGAAATTATTAAACTACCTAACTAAATGTGATTAAAATATACAAATTTGATTTTAATAAACTTAAACTTAATTTTATTGAAATTTTATTAAACTTAAATCAAATTAAAATAAATAACTAAATAAATGTTTTATAAATAAAAAATAAAATGCTATCTATGTGATATGTGATCAAAATAAATCAAATTTGATTTTTAATAAAGACATAATTTTGAATAAAAATAAAATAATTAATTAAAATAATTAATTTAAAAGAATTTAAATAAAATAAAATAAATAAAATGTACATTTTGCAACATACTTACGTTTTATATTTATGCATTTGGCAGGCGTTTTTATCCAAAATAACTTGCACTGAGTTCAGGGTATATACTATTTGAGCTACATGAGCACTTAAAAATGTTTTTAAAAGTTAAAAATAAAACTCTTTAACTTGACACACCATCTAAAAATGCTGATAACATATGTTTTCACAAACCAACAACTAAAACCTAGAATTTAGAAATGTACTCAAATTCATCAGTTTCAGTGAGGATGTTGAAAGACACTCCCAAGTTAATAAAAAATGTTAATTTCAGCTGCTCTGCACTCACGCATCTGTTGCCCAATGAGAATCACAAACAGACAGGTGTAGCTGTGTTTCAAGAAACTGAATATGTTGTATTTCTACTTGATTTCAATCCGACATGCATCTCTCCACACGCTCACACTGAAGGTTATGCATTCCTGTCCTTCAAACGCTCCGTCAGCAATTTCCTTCATGCGTAGGAGCTCTACTTGTCTAATCTTTGTTGCTGTTGTTTTATTCTCCGCATCCTCGCAGGTGGCTGTGGGAACAGACCCTCTTAAAAATGCATTTACCGGAAACTAAAAGCCACATGGCCGAGAACGGGAGCTGCTTTCTCTCTGGAGCTCACGTCTGCTGAAACCATCAAAGCCTCATTATTTTTATAGCATATAGCATAGTTGCGGCTGGGTTAAAAATAAAACTCTTTAACTTGACACACCATCTAAAAATGCTGATAACATATGTTTTCACAAACCAACAACTAAAACCTAGAATTTAGAAATGTACTCAAATTCATCAGTTTCAGTGAGGATGTTGAAAGACACTCCCAAGTTAATAAAAAATGTTAATTTCAGCTGCTCTGCACTCACGCATCTGTTGCCCAATGAGAATCACAAACAGACAGGTGTAGCTGTGTTTCAAGAAACTGAATATGTTGTATTTCTACTTGATTTCAATCCGACATGCATCTCTCCACACGCTCACACTGAAGGTTATGCATTCCTGTCCTTCAAACGCTCCGTCAGCAATTTCCTTCATGCGTAGGAGCTCTACTTGTCTAATCTTTGTTGCTGTTGTTTTATTCTCCGCATCCTCGCAGGTGGCTGTGGGAACAGACCCTCTTAAAAATGCATTTACCGGAAACTAAAAGCCACATGGCCGAGAACGGGAGCTGCTTTCTCTCTGGAGCTCACGTCTGCTGAAACCATCAAAGCCTCATTATTTTTATAGCATATAGCATAGTTGCGGCTGGTGTTGTTGTTGTGTAACAAATTCGGTCAGCGTGCAAACCACACAACCCACAAGCGCCAATTAGAGAGCCGCTTATCACATGCGCTTTATGAGGTCAGAGCCCACACGCGACCCACCCAGCACTCAGACTGAAGCCGCGTTGTGCTCGGGTCACCGAGGGTCACGGACACACTGGACACACATAAACATGAACGGCGGGATTCATCCCGATCATGCGCTAAATGCTGGTGCTCAAAGAGTTGAGCTGGGTGATTTGTGAACCAAACTGAACCTCAGCAGAAGAAAAACATACTGCATGAAACTGAACTGGATTTGAATCGAAGGAACAAACAGGGTGCAGCACTGCCATTTAAAATCAAATGTAAAAAGGAGAGTTAAAAGAAACTGAAATTAAAGCAGATCATTTGAATATTATTTTTAACAAGAACATTTTCAAAAGTTTAAAAATGAATGGAAGGATGGATGATGGATGGATGGATGGAAGGATGGATGATGGAAAGATGGATAGATAGATAGATAGATAGATAGATAGATAGATAGATAGATAGATAGATGAATGAATGATGGACGGACAGATGGACAAATGGACAGATAGATGAATAGAGGGGACAGATGGATGAATGAATGGGTGGATGGATGATGTTAGATGGACAGATGGATAGATCGATGGGTGATGGAAAATGGATGGATGATGGTTAGATGAACGGACGGATGGATGGATGGAAAGATGGATAGATAGATAGATAGATAGATGGACAGATGGACAAATGGACAGATAGACAAATGGACAGATAGATGAATAGAGGGGACAGATGGATGAATGGGTGGGTGGATGGATGATGTTAGATTAACGGACAGACGGACGGATGGAAGGATGGATGGATGATGGAAAGATGGATGGATGATAGACGGCAGATGGATAGATGGATGATAGATGGATGGATAGATAGATAGATAGATAGATAGATACACACTCATGATCTGAAAGGGAGACTGCTGTGTTTCAGTTTCAATAGTAAGCAGCATTCAAAAAGAATTGAAGATCCCAAGTGAAGACATCATGCTCTGTTGATCAGCACATCGACACAAACCCTGTCCAACTATTGGCTGTCAGACAGACGAGAGCGCTTATTCCTCTGTTGTGCCCGTTATCATCTAAACACCATCTCCCAATTCAAACCACAACACATCCTGAGCTAATGACGGAAACCAGGCTGCTTTATAGCCATTCCAGTAAAATAAATTCAAAAGCAGCCGAAAGCGCAGCACACATTACAGTAATCTGTTCCGTTAACTGCAGGAGGAACTGCGCCGCAGTTATTTATTAAAAAAGCTAAATGTGCAGCTGCAACCAACACACACACACTTAAACGCACAAAAAAAATAGACACACAACATCCTCTGGTGTGGTGAGGTTTTCCTACAGTGCGCTTGAGTGAGTCACGGACGAGTGAGCCTTACATTTCCACTCCCTAAGCGAGATGTTCTTCATTACAGACGCGCTGCAGCTGCTCTATACAATCAGAGATCTGCTCAAATGGAATATCTGCGTGTGTAATTGACTTCAGATTTCTATTGATCCACATGGGGGAGAAGAAAACGAACACACACACACACACACACACACAAACTCATCCGTTTCCCAGAATGCTCTGAATCTCAGCTGTCTGAAAACCACTGTTCATCCATCTGTTTTCACTTTTCCATTATGACTCTTTTCTCTACTTTCTCTTGTTTTTACTTCAGATGATTGTTGAGGGACACAAAATTGTTTACCTGAGAAAGACACCAATCACAGTTCTAAACGTACCTCTGAAAGCTCATTGGTTGATGGGGCTGTAGATTTGGGAGCATGTGCTGATTTTGGTAAATCCCAGCTAACATAAATATGTTCTAAAAACGTTTTGCTTATGTTCCCATAAGGTTTAAAAAAAAAATGCTATTTCTGAGCGTTCTTGAAATGCTCAAAACGTCCAGTTTTTAAATGTGACGTTAAAAGATATGTTTTCTCTTGGTAATGCGAACATTAAGGGAATGTTCAATTTGCAAACATTCTAGGAACATTACTTTTGAATGTGCTCTGAACGTTCTGAAAAAAAAGTAATAACAGTTAACCGTTAGACGTACATCCAACTAAAACATTTCAAGAAAAAAAAAAACGTTCCATGAAAGGTGTATAAATGTTTTTGTGCTAACGTTTTGAGAACATTATAAGACTAGATAACGTTGAAAGAACGTTCCATTAACATTACTATAAGAACATTTGCTTGTAACTTGAGGAGATCATTGCCAGAATGATAGACAAAGCTCTGAGAATGTTGCCTGTTGGCTAGGATCATGTTAAACATGGTTCCATATGTTGGAAATTAGTTTTTTGCTTTTGTTTTTTACATAAATGTACCATGTAGAAAGTGACTCGACAAACTTCATTCAGTTTAACTACTAGCTATCAGCAGTGCACATTAGCATAATATTATTTTTTAGCTCAGAAACTGCCATTACAACAATAACCTATATATATAGGCCTATATCTATATATATGCCTAGATATAACATGTTTACATATCAGGTCATGGGTGAAAAAGGTGACAAAGACATGCGAAAACTCCTGATATAATCAATAACTAACTACACTATCAATCTTTTATTTACACCGTGTGTAATAGGAAGATCTGCGAACGTGTAGAACTCCATAAACTTGCGAAAACAAAAATGTGACCCTGGACCACAAAACCAGTCTTAAGTCGCTGGGGTATATTTGTAGCAATAGCCAAAAATACATTGTATGGGTCAAAATTATTGATTTTTCTTTTATGCCAAAAATCATTAGGATATTAAAGGAACACTCCACTATTTTTGAAAATAGGCTCATATTCCAACTCCTCTAGAGTTAAACAGTTGAGTTTTACCGTTTTCGAATCCATTCAGCCGATCTCCGGGTCTGG
>NW_015627252.1:27547-30784 GCF_001515625.1 Sinocyclocheilus rhinocerous
TGATATTACGCAGCGCCTGAAAATAGGCTTATTGGAAGTTACCTAGCTGGGGACTATTTTCAGGCGCTGCGTAATATCATTGCGCCTGCTGCACCCATGGTACGGCAACAAAGTTCCTTGATTTTTCTTTCTAAGATTTTCTCAATATTTCGATTTTTTTTGCACCCTCAGATTCCAGATATTCAAATAGTTGTATCTCAGCCAAATATTGTCATATCCTAACAAACCATACATCAATGGAAAGCTTATTTATTCAAAAAATTGACCCTTATGACTGGTTTTGTGGTCCAGAGTCACAAATTAGATCAGAGTGGATTCTGACTAACCTACTACAGTAAACGCCTCTGATTGGCCACCGCTTTCAACAGAGATGCCTGTGATTGGCTACAATACTCAACGCAGCAAAAACCCGTTGTAAATAGAAACTTTTGGTTTTGTAATTTGAAACCAGAGCACGCACACAAAAACACACGGGAGGGTTTGAAAGCAGTCGACTTCAAGCGGGTACATTTAAAAAAATACACGAATCACACAAATGACCCATTTTGAGGCCGAAAGGTGGCACATTTGAATCCCTGATACTAATTTTACCTCATAAATCTAACGGGACTTGATTTGCCTCGCTGATTATAACAGGAGAGTAGTAGATTTTTTTGAAAACTGACTCAAAGCAGACCGACCTGAAATCTGAAATATGAGAAAATTCAGTTTGCAGTAACCCCCTCCGCCCATCTCAGACCCCCAAACACACCGTCTGTGGCTGTTTGTGGAGCAAAACTCTCTCGCGCGTTCTTTCCCTGGAAGACAGATTGCTGAAGTGACCACAGCAGCGATGCTCTTACATGACTCACGGATCTGAATCACACGTGCTGCGGTCGACTCACAAAGACACAGAAGCCTCGGATAAACACCGCGTTTGACAGATGGAGACACATGCCGAAACGACATAACGACATCAAACCGGCGCAGAGACCGGAGCGCCATTTATCTCCGCTTTGATTGACGGGAGCGTTTGCGCGGGAAAGAGGTTCAGGCGCGCGTAAGAGGAAAGGAATTCAGTTCACAGCCCGCGAAACTTATAAACACTTAAACACTCCAGTGTCTGTCGATCACGAAAGGAAGAGTCCTAATGTGATCCTCATTCACATTCCTGATTTATTACCAGTTTTCCAGACACACGATCAAACACGTCTCAATATCTGGTAATGGTCAAAGCATTAAAATAACCATAATAATCTATCCCACAATTCCTCCTCCATCACAACTGACAGCTTTACTTTCCGTTCTTTATGTGCAAAAGGAAATTTAATATTGGAAAACATAGTCTACTGTAATGTTATCATAATTCATCTTACATAAAACAATAGGAATCTGCGGTATGCTCTCGTTGAACTCCGTGTGTGTGTGTGTGTCTGCTTTCACGGTGGTCCAGTAGGACAATGTGTGTGTTTTAAATTTTTACCCTAGTGGTGAGTAGGAAGCAAAGGAACCCAACATGCTAAACAAAGTCTTGTTTGTGTGTGATATTGATTTGTTTTGGTCTCTGAGTCTCTGAACTCTGTTTTTACAGTAACTACAAAGTAATAAAAAAGTGAAAAATGCTAGATTACTTTAATAAAAAACATGACTAGTAAAAGCGAACTTATTAGAAATACTTAATCTATAACTTGGTCAAAATGTATTAATTTATATCCGTTCCGTCCATCAGAGATGGAAAGATGGTGCTGTCAAATCCTCTGGCCAGCTCAACATGAGTAAACACACAATACAACAACTACTTCCCTTAACTACCTCCTGTGTGGAAACTTAAAGGTACAATAGGAGATCTTGGAAAATGCTAACTTTAGCCTGATAGCACTGAAAGCGAATGTCCCACCCTTCCTGCAATCGCCGTCCAAAGCCACGCCCCCTGAACGCATTTACACTCACAGACCAGAGACAACATTACTACAATAGGCTACATCAGGTTCCCAATTCCAGCCCATGTTCCGAAGTGAAGTAAACATCAACGTATTTCCCCTGCTCAGGGAGGAGGGAGCAATGAACACTGTGTAGGGATCATATCGATCGGAACACAGTTCATGCACGTAGCTCACATCTAACGAGCTGGCGCGAGGACTGGATTAACCGCTGGGCTACATCATGTGTCATTCACCAGTGAGAAATCTTTAAAAGTACTACAATACCAGGAAGGAAAATCGGGTTGTTGATTCTCTGGCATTCTCGCTCTGTCTGCACAGCGTGCGTGAACGCGCTGATGAGTATCCTGTCTGCGCGAACTGGGTGCACAGAGGTATGCTAATACATACGTTGACAGGCAGGTACGAAAGCATATTAAAACGCTCGGACCGAACGTTTTGATTAGACGAACATTTCTTGATCCTACACCTGCCACAGAATATATAAATACAGACAAATACATTTAGACCACTTAACTTAATGATTGCTATCGGGATGTGAAGAGACTTTCAACCAGCATAACAAAAAATGTTTCTGAAGACAATCACCTATTGCACCTTTAAGCGTGTATGTGATATTTTTTTTCCATCTTCTCCTCAATATGAATCTTTAAGATGTTTCTTCTGATGATAATTGGCCAATCGGGAGGCCCAGAGGAGTGATGATGTCATTTCCTGTGGTTTGGGAGGTGGATTGAGCAACATCGCGCTCCACTGACGTACGATTTGTGACTGCCGTTTCTCAAAAACTCGAATGTGTGAACATGTCTGGTTGGGTGTGTGTGTGTGTGTGTGTGTGTGTTTGGGAGGGGTGTAGTTCCTAATTCCACTTATACCTACTGAAATGTTTCCACGTTGTTTGTCAGAAATGTTCCGTTAATACAGTCCGCTATGAATAACTCAAGTGTTTCTGCAAATGTCATGAATGAACCTATAACTGACAGATAGATAGATAGATAGATAGATAGAAGATAGACACACAGACAGAAAGATAGATAGACAGAAAGACAGATAGATAGACAGAAAGATAAATAGATCTATAAAGTTCTAGTTGCGAGGGTTTGGATTGTGTTGTCACACCTTGCGTCATTCCGTCTATTCCCAGCTACAGACGCAGGTACACACACACACACACACACACACACAACCACACACACACACACACACACACACAACCACACACACACACACACACACACCACAGCATTTTGTCAGAATTTAATTAGATCTCTCCAGCTCGGCTTCATTCCCTCGATCTATTTTTTCCTTTTTTTCCTTC
>NW_015627252.1:35445-44911 GCF_001515625.1 Sinocyclocheilus rhinocerous
ACCACACACACACACACACACACACACACAACCACACACACACACACAGCATTTTCCCCTCACTGTCAGAATTTAATTAGATCTCTCCAGCTCGGCTTCATTCCCTCGATCTATTTTTTCCTTCATTTGTTCTCCTTTCCTCACAATCTCTCCCACGCTCCGCAGCCTGTTTCCCTGGCAACAGCTGCTTCCTGTTTGTCCGTTTAGTCTGTCTTTCCAGGAGACTGAGCTGCTAATATAGACACGCTGATGGAGAGAGAGAGAGAGCTATAGCACAGAAAAATCACTAAGGAGAATTCTTTATTATCTCAGACACAAAAGCTAGAGATCTCAATATGAACTCAAACATTTCTCATCCAATGATCAGAGCTGCTTTCCACATTCATTTTTATTTATAGCTCTAAATTCTTACTGGATGATTACATGTGACATTTGAGTATGTTTTATTTCTCATGAAAGCTAAAAAACAGCAATCAATCAATTGCCTTTAAAGAATTAATGAATTGAGTGTTACGCAATATTACATGTGTTACAATTTTTAATAATTTTATTTAGAATACTGTGTCATTAGACTAGCAAAAAGCTCTTCTGGAATCAACACTGGCTATTAACAACATTTAAATTCATTTGGAAATCTTCCCCACTACATATATGTGTGTCAGTTGTAACGGAGGAGCTTGACAAACTAGGTGTCAATCATAACGGACGTGTGGCCACTGACCTCAGGTGTCAATCAAAACAGATGGGTGTTGCCACTAGCCTTAGGTGTCAATCAAAATGGTAGCCCGTGGCTACTGGCTTCAGGTGTCAATCATTACAGAAGAGTGTGGCCGCTGGCTTCAAGTGTCAATCATAATGGAGGGGCGTGGCCTCTAGGCTCAGATTTTCTCAGCAGCACAGCAGATCAAAATCTCATTCCTGTGATATAAACGCTATCAGATCACATTCCAACCACCTTCAAACAGAGCGGAGGATAAAAGAGCGATGAAGTGGGAGAGAAAGTGGAGCGTGTGTGTGTGTGGTTGGGAGTTCAGTCTTCAAAGCAAACAAAATATGTAAGTGGATTCTTGACAAACCACATCAAATGACATGAGTGTGTGAGCGTGTATCGTGCCCAACAGTAACTGCAGGTGGACTGAGGCGGCTTGCAGCGACCCACTGGGTCCAGGTGGACCATTAAAACAAGAACACACACACAGCTTGAGTAAGTGATGTTACACACGCACACGGAGGAGTGGAGCGCCGTGGGCCCGCTGACGTTTCCTCCGCCTGCTTCAGATGGACATCAAACACACGCATGTTGTGTTTCTGGCTCACAGGATGCAAGAAAAAACAAAGAAGAGTGAGTAAGAAAGGTAGAAATGAATTTGAATTAAATGAAATGAACGTGCAAGCAGAGTCCAAAATGAACATTCAACAAGTACCAAATGTGATTCAACCTGTGGTTCAACCGTAATTTAATGAAGCTACCAGAATACTTTTTGTGCGCAAAGAAAACACAGACTTCGAAAGTCTGACACGGAAGAGAAGAAATCGTTGAATCAAGTTGTTTTTTTTGTTTTCTTTGGTATTCTGGTAGCTTCATAAAATTACGGTTTATCCACTGATGTCAAATGGACTATTTTAACGATGTCCTTACTATCTTTCTGGGCCTTGAACAATAACAACACCGGAGGCAACACATAAATATTTCTCATGTTAAACCTCCAAACTAAATTATGAGAAATTGAAATGAGTTTTAGTGACATGAAATTTCACCAAGACACAAAAACATATTCATTTTAGCATTTTTGTGTTTCGAAAATAAACGAAGGTCTTACTGTGTTTGAAACGACATGAGGGTGAGTAATTAATGACCGAATTGAACACACACAGCTTACATCTAATAGTGAGAATAATCTGGCCTTTACTGATGTGAGTTACAGCAAGTGAGAGATTCAACTTAAAAACATATGAACCAGCTACTATATATACATTTGTCATGATGACTTACCGGGAAACTACTGATATTAAAACACAAATGTATTGTAAATAGCACTATAAAGATGAACATGACCCTACTTACATTTCTGTTTTACTTTAAATCATCATGTATTTTAAGGATATTTTTCTCTAGAACTGACAATCAGTGTTATTTTAGTATTTATTTATATAGTATTACATTTTTTGTGACTCATTTCACAAAAACTAATAAAACTATTTATATAACTTATATATATATATATAACTTGTGTATATATATATATTTTAGTGACATGAAATTTCACCAAGACACAAAAACATATTCATTTTAGTATTATTTATATAGTATTTAGTTAATTAGCTATTATTATTATATTTTCAATTGTCATTTGAATTTTTATGTTTTTAAGCAATTTTGCTGCAATTTTGTTTCTATTAATTTTTTTAATATTTCTATTTAACTTCAATTTATATTTATTTCAGTTTTAGTTCTAGTAATTTTAGTACTTCAACTTTATTTCCAAGGTTTTTAGTTTTTCATCAAATAATATTATCATTATTTTCATTGTTATTTCAGCTCGATTTTAATTAACAAAAAAGATTTCAATAGTTTTAAGTTTATCTCCACTGGTGATGACGCATTAAATATTCCTCTCATTAAACCACCAAACAAAATTGTGAGAAACTGAAATGAGTATTTTTGAGATTTTTGAGTGTCAAAAAGTTCATGTTGGACGCTGAGTATGTGCATGGAAAGTCTGTTAAATCAGTTACTGCCCGGGTCAAAAGCTCCAGCAGAAACTCTCCTGCCCTCACCATTAACTTCCAGTGCAGGCAAAGGTCAAGCAGACAGGCCACATTTGGCGGTTTCTCGAGTTTGTCTCCTTTGGGTGCTTTTGTGTTCCATCACGGAGGCGAATCAGGTTTGTCCCTCTGTGTTGTGGTGACATCAAAGCATGTCTATAGGTTAACGTGCTAAAGCCGAGATGGATGTTGTTTCCGTCACTTAAGGCTTAACAGTTTTCTTACTAACGCTCAATGAGCTCATATGTCAATCACGAGCACGTTTGCCTGCAAACCGCTTTGAGACCTGAATTTCAACAGGACGTCTAAAGTGACGCGTTTAACCATGAAGTCTCACAAACACACGCCTTTGAGATTCATTGAAGAGTACGAACGTCTTCTGGCGACAGATCGTAGGCTGTGTATCGACCGATCTCACTTCCACCGCGACCACAACATCCTGCCGAAAGTCTTGTACGTCAGGAAGCCGTGTCTGTACTATCACAGCGCATCGTCTGAGAGTTTAACGCCGACTGAGGGGATTGAGCCTGACTCATTTGTACTCAAAGTCTTTTATTTCCCAGGATTCCTGAGGAACGGGAGTCAAGACGAATGCTAATTGCCAGTTAACATCTCACCACATCTTGTTCCTGCTGATATTTCTGTCATCATTTTTTGATTAGTAAGGTGTGAATCATTTAAATTCACTCGCTCTCAGGCCATCCAAGACGTAGATGAGTTTGTTTTTTCATCAGATCTGGAGAAATATAGCATTTCATCACTTGCTCAGCAATGGATGCTCTGCAGTGAATGGGTGCCGTCAGAATGAGAGTCCAAACAGCTGATAAAAACATCACAATAATCCACAAGTAATCAACACCTCTCCAGTCCATCAGTTAATGTCTTGTGAAGAGAAAAACTTCTATAAACTGTGGGTTTATAAGAAATAAATCCATCAAGGCATTTTTAATTTTGCTTCTGGCCAAAATTAATCCATAATAATAATCCATAATAACGCTTCCTCCAGTGAAAAAGTCCATCTCCTCTCACATAAAAAAAATCCACCAACATATTTGTTTAGAGCTGTTTTGGACTGTTTTGGCTTGTAAACGGAGTTTGATCTGTGCAGATTTCTCTCCTGATTCAGACCAGATGACTTTTTCACTGAAGAAATCAATGTCATGGACTTGTATTTTAGCTGGAAGCGACAGTTTAAATGATGGATTTTATTTCTGACAAACACACAGCTTTTCTCTTCACAAGACATTAACTGATGGACTGGAGTGGTGTGGATTACTTGTGGATTATTGTGATGTTTTTATCAGCTGTTTGGACTCTCATTCTGACGGCACCCATTCACTGCAGAGCATCCATTGGTGATTAAGTGTCTGTTCCCCTGAAGAAAAAAAAAAACTCATCTACATCTTGGATGGCCTAACGGTGAGTACATTTTCAGCAAATTTTCATTTTCGGGTAAACCATTTCTTTCAAAATGTTAAAATCATCAGGTCTGAACCTCCAACATCCCTGAGAACATTAACAACTGTCTGAAGACGAGATGAATTTAACATTCAAAAGATCGGAGAAACAGACAGATGTAGGGAAAAGAGAACGAGGTGAACAGACAGAGAGCTGACTAATTACAGGTGCTTGTTAAGACTCATTACAGTTCTGTCATGGTTAGTTAGTTGCTCTTTTATAGTTCCTACAGTTCTGCTGCTCTTTAATGAGACAAGCTTGTAAAGACTGTGTTCAGAATTAAATACTAGTCTACAAACTGCACACTACATACTGTACACTATAATACACTCTTAAAAATAAAGGTGCTTAAAAGGTTCTTCAAGCGATGCCATAGGAGAACCATTTTTGGTTCCACAAAGAACCATTCAGTCAAAGGTTCTTTAAAGAACCATATCTTTCTTGTGTTTTTGTAATCTGAAGAACCTTCGTTCGACACAAAGAACCTTTTGGGAAACAGAAGGTTCTTCAGATGTTGAAGGTTCTTTATGGAACCATTTAGACAAAAAGGTTCTTCCATGGCATCGTGAAGCACCTTTATTTTTAAGAGTGTATATTGCCTATTTAAAAAAAGAATAATTAAACACTATGCAACAATAAACATTTCAAACATAGTATGTGAGTTTCAATTGAATTGGCCACAAGTCAAGTGAAATCAAGTGCTGTTCCATGCTGATTCAAAAAAGATGCTATAGATATGATGAAATATATAAACAAAAAATCAATTGTTGAATATGAAGTGCTTTTAACATTTTGCTATGCCGTTCCTAAGGTGTTGAAGTGGTTTCAGCTTGTTGCTATGCAGTTGCTTGGACATTTTGGGTGGTCGCTAGGCCGTTGACACGGTGTTGAAGTTTTTTTATTTATATAGGTGAAATTTATATAGGTGATACAATTCAAATACATCAATTCCGAATGCCGCACAACCTTATTTTATTCAATTCAAAATCCAGTAATAAATTTGGTTATTTTGCATTTTCAAACTAATCTTGGGTAAAAATTCAGCCAATCTGAGCCAAAAGCATGATGAGTACTATGCATCATGCCAGTGAATCTCAACCTTTTGGCGTAACGGACCCCAGTCCAATTCAGAACCATCCTCAAGGACCCCCAGAACAAAATTGAATCTATGTATCCTTTGTGTCTTTGTGAGGACCAAATGCAGTCAAGTATAATTCAAGTTAGTTGACTTGTCCAGTATTTGGCCATATCATCAGCTATATTGGATTTTTCTTTCATGGGAACATGTCATGTCAAAATATAAAAAAATTCATACTTTATACGGACCCCCTGGCCTTACGTCAAGGACCACTAGGGGTCCACGGACCCCTGGTTGAGAAACACTGCATTATGGGATGCACAGCGCAGTGTGTTCTGAATACACATATCATCATCATTCTTAAAAATAACAGAACCTTCTTATCAAGATTTCAAACCTTCCAGGGATTCTCTATGACATCAACTGTCAAACCTTTCAGATTGTGACCGGGACGTTTGTTTGCGGTGCTTTTACGTTTGCTGGACTTCCCCCAAAACCATCAGCCAGTCTTTTCTAGAGTTGAAGGGAGGCGACTCTGCATGTTTAATAAAGGTGACTAGTCTTAGATAACCCATAACCCACTAACACATTTAAACAAACGGAGGCAATGGGTGGTGATGGCTGAATTGAACCGTTTGTTCTGTTCAGACCTGAGCTCCGGCCGCGCTGTTTCTCGGGGCGTTGCTGAAAAACGTTTGCGTCCCGCAGCTCCTCGACGCCTGATACTAACCAACAGTCACACCTTCATCCAGAAGATCAGAGAGGGAGCGTCGACCTCAGACTGAAATGAGTCTTCACTTCTCATATGAGTCATGAGCTGCAGAACAACACCACAAAGAAAGAACAACTTCTAAAGTTAGGCTACCTGTCGTCAGCGGTGGATGAAGTACACAAATCAAGTGAAAGTGCCGATATCCGAATAAAATATTACTCCAGTCAAAGTATTAAGTACTCCTTTTCAATTTTACTTAAGTAAAAGTACAAAGGTATTTGATTTTTAATGTACTTAAGTATTACAAGTAAAAAGTACTGATCAGAGAATGCATATTTTGTCATTTTGAATTTATTTGCTTGTTATACACTATTCAAACATGAAATATATTAAAATATCAAGTTAAGTTACTGATACAAATATATATATATATATATATATATATACATTTAAAAATGAGGTAGCTAAAACAAAAAGTGTGTTGACGAACAATACTGTGAAAACAGACGTCACATATATAGGGCAGAACAGTATAAACTTACTAGTTTGAATCTTTTTACCCCGTTGAAATGGTGATACACAAATGTGGACATATTTGCATTCAAACTGACAGTCGTGACCGAAATATGATTTCCATTTAATAGGGTGACCATACGCTCTAAAAAAATGCTGGGTTGTTTCAACCCAACTTTGGGTCAAATAGGAACTAACCCGGCTGTTGGGTAAAATTTTTTACCGGTAATTAAAATTTTAACCCAAAAGTTGGGTTAGTCCATATTTGACCCAAAGTTGGCTTGAAACAACCCAGCATTTTGTAGAGTGTACGTGCTCTTTTTACTGGACACGTTCTGCCAGGATTTCTATATTGCCTAAAATATCCAGGTTTTGGCTTTGTTTTCCTGTTTTCATACTTGCTTTCGACTTGAAGCAGCGCTGTGCAGGCCAATCGGTGCTTGATTCTAAAGTATCGTGAGAGCAGACGGCTACTTATACTTTCTGTACTTTGATGCCATGCATCGATTGTTTTCAGTCATGTGACCTGCTCAAAGACCTGCGGGCAAAACATCCATAGAACTGCAGCACAAGCCTGTCAATTTTCTATCTGTTCCAATCCGCAATATTTCAATCAATAAAAACAGCGGGACATTCTAAAATGTTTAATGTGAAAAGACTTAAAGTGCCTTTAAAACAGTGATTTTAAAAGATCAAATTCAGTACACACCTTATTGATGATGCATGCTTTATGCATGCAAGCAAATTGGTCACGGTTGGTCGATTATGTACAATGCCTGCATGTTATTGGTCAATCTACTTTTCGATCATTACCTTTTAGGCAGTATAGAAATCCTGGCCAGGACGTGTCCGGGAAAAAGAGCACGTATGGTACCCTATAAGCGATCCTAAAATTCAGCATTAGTAATTTACTCTTCGCGCGCGCACTCAAGCTCCGAGGATCTCCCGCTGATTTTGAGTCAGGCTCTTCAATCCAATGAACTGTTTAACTGGTGACTCGTTTGATCTGATCATTTGAATCAGTGAGTTTTAGACTTAAAGGGGTCATATGATGCTGCTAAAAAGAACATTATTTTGTGTATTTGGTGTAATGAAATGTGTTTATGCGGTTTAAAGTTAAAAAAACACATTATTTTCCACATACTGTACATTGTTGTTTCTCCTCTATGCCCCGCCTTTTTGAAACGCCTCGATTTTTACAAAGCTCATCGGTCTAAAAAAGCGAGGTGTGCTCTGATTGGCCAACTATCCCGTGCGTTGTGATTGGCCGAATACCTCAAGCATGAGACAGAAATGTTACGCCCCTCACCATACTGTCGATGCCGTGTCCGGCCGGAGCGACGAGACATAAACATTAAAACCCATTACAAACGAGGCATTTGTTGCATCCAGTGGGGACATAATTACAGATTATAATGAATATGACCCCTTTAAGAACAGCTGCAATCCGATCAGCCCAGTTCACGAATGAATCGTTCAGTGCGATTTGCGAACCGATTTAACAGGTTCATTGAAAAGAATCAACTCGTTCGCGAATCGGACGCCGGTATCACGTCTCAGAGCGGGTGACAATTTCTCCAGTTCAAAATAACGAAGAACAATATGTTTTTAAGAAATGTAGTTCTCGATATTGTGCTTTGGAATGTAGCGAAGTAAACTATTCTGCAAATAAAAATACTCAGACAAAGTAGGCTACAGATAAAATGTACTTAAAATACTAAACATACTTCATTACTGTACACCACTGCCTGTATAGATAGGCTTGTGAAATTGTTTAAAAAGACAAAGGTTGTGCATGTTCAGATGTTCAGGACTGGCTCATTCTGTGGTGCATTTGTATAGTGCTGTCTACATTGACCTGCTATCAAGTACAATTATAAAGTAAGCTTTGGGATTTTCTACAGCCCAACCAGTTCTTTTACATAACCAGAAAAATGACCTGATTCTTCAATTACAAAAGCATTCCAGAGAGACTGGTGCATTGTGGGTGTCCATTACGGCCCAGCAGGCATCAGTGGGCGGCCGTCTTTGTAGGTCTCTGGATTAAGGGTGCGGTCTGATGGCGGATTCAGAGTCAGCGCTTGGGAACTGGACGACTGCCCGCGGAGAGAGCCAATGGCTAAACGCAAACTAATGTGGACGCTCTCCTGAACTTTTTTTGGGAAAAAAAAGCAGTTTTGGGGAAAAGTGTCTGTGAAATGAATAAATGTGCAAACGAGTGTCTGAGCAAAACTCAGTGCCACAGTGCAGGTTTTCTTGAATACGCAAGAACATTATTCAAATTCACGTATTGAACGATATGCAATTATGCATGCTAAAAATGGGGGGGGGGCAGTCACTAGGTGGTTCCTGAAGTGTTGAAGTGGTTTTAGCATGTTGCTATAAAGTTGCTTGGGTGGTCGCTAGGCAGTTGCTGAGGTGTTGAAGTGGTTTTAGCATGTTGCTATGCAGTTGCTTGGATGTTTCGTGCAGTTGCCAGGTGGTTGCTAAGCTGCTGAAGTGGTTTTAGCATGTTGCTTGGATGTTTTGTGTGGTCGCTATAGGCATTTGCTAAGGTGTTTCAGTGGTTTTTAGCTCATTGCTATGCAGTTTCTTGGATGTTTTGGGTGGTTGCTAAGGTGTTGAAATTGTTTTAGCATGTTGCTATGCAGTTGCTTGGATGTTTTGGGCAGTCACTAGGTGGTTCCTGAAGTGTTTAAGTGGTTTTACCATGTTGCTATGAAGTTGCTAGGGTGTTTTGGCTGGTCGTTAGGTGGTTGCTAAGGTGTTTCAGTGGCTTTTAGCTTGTTGTTATGCAGTTGCTTGGGTGGTCGCTAGGCAGTTGCTGAGGTGGTTGCTAAGGTGCTGAAGTGGTTTTAGCATGTTGCTTGGATGTTTTGTGTGGTCGCTAGGCATTTGCTAAGGTGTTTCAGTGGTTTTTAGCTCATTGCTATGCAGTT
>NW_015627252.1:46406-74131 GCF_001515625.1 Sinocyclocheilus rhinocerous
TGCTGAAGTGGTTTTAGCATGTTGCTTGGATGTTTTGTGTGGTCACTAGGCATTTGCTAAGGTGTTTCAGTGGTTTTTAGCTCATTGCTATGCAGTTTCTTGGATGTTTTGATGTTTTGGGTGGTTGCTAAGGTGTTGAAATTGTTTTAGCATGTTGCTATGCAGTTGCTTGGATGTTTTGGGCAGTCACTAGGTGGTTCCTGAAGTGTTTAAGTGGTTTTACCATGTTGCTATGAAGTTGCTAGGGTGTTTTGGCTGGTCGTTAGGTGGTTGCTAAGGTGTTTCAGTGGCTTTTAGCTTGTTGTTATGCAGTTGCTTGGGTGGTCGCTAGGCAGTTGCTGAGGTGGTTGCTAAGGTGCTGAAGTGGTTTTAGCATGTTGCTTGGATGTTTTGTGTGGTCACTAGGCATTTGCTAAGGTGCTTTAGTGGTTTTTAGCTCATTGCTATGCAGTTGCTTGGATGTTTTGATGTTTTGGGTGGTTGCTAAGGTGTTGAAAAGGTTTTAGCATGTTGCTATGCAGTTGCTTGGATGTTTTGGGCAGTCACTAGGTGGTTCCTGAAGTGTTGAAGTGGTTTTACCATGTTGCTATTAAGTTCAAGTGGTTTTGGCATGTTACGATGCAGTTTCTTGGATATTTTGGGTGGTTGCTAGGCGGTTGCTGAGGTGTTAAAGCGTTTTTTTAGAATGTTTATATGCAGTTGCTGAAATGTCCACAGTGTTTTAGCATGTTGCTATGCAGTTGCTAGGACATTTTATTTGGTCGCTAGATGGTTGCTAAGGTGTTGAAGTGTTTTTTAAAATGTTGCTATGCAGTTGCTGGGTCGTTGTTAGGTGGTTGGCAAGGTGTTGGAGTGGTTTTAACATGCTGCTATGCAGTTAAGTGTTTTAGCATGTTGCTATGCAGTTGCTAGGACATTTTATTTGGTCGCTAGATGGTTGCTAAGGTGTTGAAGTGTTTTTAAAATGTTGCTATGCAGTTGCTGGATCGTTGTTAGGTGGTTGGCAAGGTGTTGGAGTGGTTTTAACATGCTGCTATGCAGTTACTAGAGTGTTTTGAGTGGTCACTATGGTGTTTAACTGTTGTTGGTACTCAGTTGCTAGGGCAGTCTGGTTAGCCGCTAGGCGGTTGCTAAGGTGTCCAAGTGGTTTTCCTGGATGGTTGCTAGACACACAAGTGTCCAGGTGAAAAAGTCTGATCACTTAGTAGTTTTGAAAAGAGATCCAGTCATTAATGAAAGCAGCTTATTTACACTACATTAATGACTGTAAAAACTCACAGAACTCTCTCTCTCTCTCTCTCTGTCTGTGTGTGTGTGTGTGTTAGATTAGATCAAAAGCAACTGAAATATGCCGTTTGAGTTCACTGGAACCATTATCAGAGCAGTGTGATCTCACCCATATATATATATATATATACATTTGTGCACATACATGTCTCTATGTTTGAATACACACTGAAATATATAAAAGGATTCCTGAATTATTCAGTTATTTATTGAATGCATCAGAGTATATCCAAGCATGAAGAACTACACTTTGTGTTTTAATACTTATGAAAACTAATGAGATCATGTTGGACAGAGATAAAAAATGGATAAAATGGATAAAAAAGCTGTGTGTGTATTTATCTGTGAGTTTCCTTCACCTGATGACCTCGAAACTTCAAAGTCTGAGCACAGGTCACCATAGATGTGCGATGCATCGATCGACTATTTCTGTTCTCCTGCCGTCTCAAAGAGCTGGCACACATTCAGACGGCTTCGCTCAGAGAGGCGCGGATCACTTTCCTCGAACCCTCCTGGTCGTTTCGAAGACAAAAGAACCACTAGGAACTGAACTGGGAATATAGGTCACCCATGAAAAGTAGAGTGGGCGGTTTTGACATCTTAAAGAGACAGTTCACCCGAAAAATGAAACCTTCAATCATTTACTCGCCTCATGTTGTTCCAAACCTGTATAACCTTCTTTTATTCTGTGGAAAACAAAAGAATATGTTTAGTAGAACATTCATGAATGTTTTTTATTTTTGTTCAAATTAGCTTCTGCACTATAAATAAAGTGTTTTAAAGTGTGTTTTCTATATAAATCATCTCTTCCAGTAAGTAGAGCACAGCTACAGACAGATATTTCAGGTAGAACTAATGATCCGTGTGTAACAAGTGATCCACTTACTGCATAATTACTGAACCTTACCCATGATTATCTGCTCATTATCATACTGGATTTGAGACTTTAAAGGGTTAGTTCACCCAAAAATGAAAATTAGCCCATGAATTACTCACCTTCAAGGCATCCTATGTGTATATGACTTTCTTCTTTCAGACGAATCCAGTCGGAGTTATATTAAAAATTGTCTTTGATCTTCCAAGCTGTTTAATGGCAGTCAGCGGGTGTTACAGTGCATCAGTCCAAAAGAAGTGAAATAAAGCGCATCCATCCATAATAAAAAGTGCCTCACACGGCTCCGGGGGGTGAACAAAGAAAATTTTACGTCAGAAAACAGCTTGTTGGGCTCTCAGTTGACTCTCAAGGTGTTATATTGTCATTTTGTTTTTTGTTTTTTAAGTAAAAAATGTGTTTTCGAATATTCATTGATTACTATGGTGAATGATGTCAAGTTGACCCTTCCAATATGGCTTACGTTTAGCGGCCCATAGAAACAGTCGCTAATGAGGAATCTATACATATACATATCTATGTCTGCAATGGTCTTCACGAGTTCTCGCGATAAGTGAGCGTAAAAAAAAAAAAAAACTACTTTATTAAACAATTCGTCTCCTCCGCATCACCCTAGCGCCATTTTGGAGAGGTGAATGATGTCAAGTTGACCCTTCCAATATGGCTTACGTTTAGCGGCCCATAGAAACAGTCGCTAATGAGGAATCTATACATATACATATCTATGTCTGCAATGGTCTTCACGAGTTCTCGCGATAAGTGATGTTGAGAATGTGATATTGTTATTGAATTGATTCAACACATTTTTTTTTAAGTTGAGGGGGCAAATAGCCTACTCTAGTTCAGTCAACTTACAAACTAGTTGAGACAGTGAAAACGTAAAATGTTAAAGGGATAGTTCACCCAAAAATGAAAATTCTGTCAGTAATTACTCACCCTCATGTCGTTCCAAACCCTTAAGACCTCCGTTCATCTTCAGAACACAAATTAAGATATTTTTGATGAAATCTGAGAGCTGTCTGACCCTCCCATAGACAGCAATGTAACTACCATGCTATGTTTCTGGGCCTTGATCGTGTAAGGACCCTTGCTGTCTATGGGAGGGTCAGAGAGCTCTCAGATTTCATCAAAAATATCTTAATTTGTGTTCAGAAGATGAACGGAGGTCTTACGGGTTTGGAACAACATGAGGGTGAGTAATGATAAAATTTTCATTTTTGGGTGAACTGTCCCAACTAACTTGAATGAACAAATTCAGAAACTGCAAGTTCAGTCAACTTAAAAAAAAATTAATTGAAACAATTAAAACTGCTAAATTTTTTACAGTGCGTGTCGCTCTGGGCATAGGTGTTGCTCATGAGAGAGCAGAGAGCCGATCTGTGTCTAAACATGATATAAAAATGCCTTCATTCCTCGGTGTGGTGCAGTCTGGAAAAAACATCACACACATACTCCTAAAATAATGCTTCGTCTATTGTTCTTTAGGTTCGGCAGAACCTTCTTCATATAAAGAACCATTTTTGGAAATGAATAAAGTTCTTGATGTTTCATTAGGCCTATAATCTCTTCAGATCAACACCAGATCAGGTGATTTCCAAAGAACTAGAAAAAAATTTTTATTTTCAAAGTACGGAAGATTCTTCCATAACAGCAGACTGATAAAAACATGTACATGGTGCAGTTCAGCAGCAGGCAGGTGCGGACTTAACTAATAAGCGAGGTAAGGTTTAGGGCCCAGGGGAATCAGGTGGCCCCATCTGATATTGGCAAAACATATTTGGCAAACGCTCCAGTGTGTATTTGTGTTCTGGAGAGCGTCAAATGTTCACTCACTGCTCAAAACGCTGAGTTTCAAGTGCTGAGTTCTGCAAGCTCGCGAATCCTCTCATTATAACAATGTGTAGATACTTAATAAGAGATTGATTGTGCAGTGAAGTCCGCCCCTGGCAGCAGGATGAGTGTGTTTATCATCTGGTTTTATGGCGCTTCATCATCATCTTTATATCTCATTCTCGTTATCAGTTCTGCTGTGCAAAGGCAAAAGGCCGTAAGTTATACAGTATTCTGCCTTTGTTTTACTGTCCATTAAAGTCTGCCGCGTTTAAATTACGGTGTAGCTTGCATACTTTTGTCACTGAAGCATTAGTCAAACGAATTAGATCGCGATCTACCAAACTGCTCCACATAACAAAGCACTGTAAACAAAGACTAGATAAGTTGGCATCAATAAGTAATCGTAAATAATCTTTAAAGGTTTTTTTTAAATTTTTTATAATGCAGATTATTTACTCAGTGCCAGTCTGTCAGTCTGGGGCTGCCCACTTCTAGTTGCACGCACGTGGATCACACATAAAATCAGTAGTAACATGTAAGGGAAACAGGTCAATTTAGCTCAAAGGGAATCAACAGTTTGCAATTAAATGCATATCTTACTTTTTCTTGTAACCTGATAGAATCCATGGCAATGAACGTCATCGGAGACGTTTAATCCACAAGCATTCTGAGCATTATTCCTACTTGCTGGCATTCATATCAATCCACAAGTCGTTCTTGTAGGTTAGGCTATTTTCATTCATTTCGATGTAAATTAGGCGATGTCTTGCATCCTTTTACGTTAGTGAACATTGCAAATAAATTGGTTGCAAAACGGTGTCCACTCACGCATTTAAAGGTGACATATCATGAAAATCTGTCTTTTCCAGGTTTTAAGGCTCACATTTAACAAAAACCCACCAATTCACTATCTCAACAAATTAGAATATAGTGACATGCCAATCAGCTAATCAACTCAAAACACCTGCAAAGGTTTCCTGAGCCTTCAAAATGGTCTCTCAGTTTGGTTCACTAGGCTACACAATCATGGGGAAGACTGCTGATCTGACAGTTATCCAGAAGACAATCATTGACACCCTTCAAAAGGAGGGTAAGCCACAAACATTCATCGCCAAAGAAGCTGGCTGTTCACAGAGTGCTGTATCCAAGCATGCTAACAGAAAGTTGAGTGGAAGGAAAAAATGTGGAAGAAAAAGATGCACAACCAACCGAGAAAACCGCAGCCTTATGAGGATTGTCAAGCAAAATCGATTCAAGAAATTGAGTGAACTTCACAAGGAATGGACTGAGGCTGGGGTCAAGGCATCAAGAGCCACCACACACAGACATGTCAAGGAATTTGGCTACAGTTGTCGTATTCCTCTTGTTAAGCCACTCCTGAACCACAGACAAAGTCAGAGGCGTCTTACCTGGGCTAAGGAGAAGAAGAACTGAACTGTTGCCCAGTGGTCCAAAGTCCTCTTTTCAAATGAGAGCAAGTTTTGTATTTCATTTGGAAACCAAGGTCCTAGAGTCTGGAGGAAGGGTGGAGAAACTCATAGCCCAAGTTGCTTGAAGTCCAGTGTTAAGTTTCCACAGTCTGTGATGATTTGGGGTGCAGCAGCAGCTCATTTGCATTTAAAGAAACAGGCCTGAAAAACAGCTTGTTTCTGCTTCCACTCGAAATAGGCATTTTCAAAATGATATAATAAATGATCTGTGGAGTATTTTGAGCTGAAACTTCACAGACACATTCTGGGGACACCAGAGATTTATATTACATATTGTAAAAAGGGGCATAATATGTCTCATTTAACATTCTGTCTGGTTGTTACGGACAAAAAAAAAAAAATTATTAATAGAGTCACATTTCTATATGTTATAGCCTATGAGTTAACCCATGATCACTAGATTTTATACAGGTGTTACTATAATGATGGTGATCAGCAACCAAATATTGATGATGTGGAAGTTACTGCCTTTTGCCTTGGCATGACATCTCACTTTTTGCAGAAAATACAAAGGCAGAGTACAGTAAAAACCAAGTTTGAGATCAAGATTTTTTTATAATCTATAATTAATTTGGCTGGACAAATAAAAATCTTTAAAGTCATTTTTCTGAGTTCCACACTCTAGTGAGTTAAGGTCTTTTGCCTTTGCAGGACAGAGCTGTTCTTCATCATCGCTCATTATCTCGCCCTCTAGATGAACCATGTCAGGCTCCACACGAAGATCGTGACCCTTCATTCCCGCTGACACACTGGGATTCCCTGAACTGACAAAGAAAGTACACAAATGTGTTGAGCTACACAAATTCAGTATCACACAACATGTTTCATAATAAGAAGTTCTTGCCTTTAGCACTATTATAACTAATGCAATTCTCAGATAACTACACCCCATTATTCACGTGTCATGTGGCCTGTTTGTCTCGCACTGCATCAATCTGTTAATTCACTGGCGGCGTTTGCTGCAGTCAATGATAGACTGAAGCTTCTTAATGTCCATAAATCTAGTTCAGACACATTCTGACGACACTTACAGGAATGAACGGATGATTCCTCAGACTGGAATGATCAACTGTCAAAAACAGATCTCGGGATGATCAATTATTCTTCATACTGCCTTCAGGCACTCAGACAGACAGACAGCCCTGATAGCACACCTACACCACGGAGACGTCTGTTTGACGTCTGCATTTACATCTGAAAGACGTATTTTTTAGAGTGTTTGCTCATCTACAATACGTCTACAGGACGTTTCCTATCAGATGTCAAATAGACGTTTAGAAGATGTCTTTAAGATGTTTATGATTTAGAATGAATGTAAAACTGACATCTTAAAGACGTCTGTCAGATGTTTGTACACAGCAGATGCTTTTCCGTGTATCAAAAATGCTAGAGAAAGATCTAGAGACGCGTTTTTGTTTAAGGCCTGGTTTCACAGACAGGGATTAGGTTAAACCAGGATTAGGCCATAGTTCATTTAGGACATTTAAGTATCATTTATAAACATGCCTTAGAAAATAGCATTACTCGTGTGCATCTTGAGACAAAACATATTTCAGGTAAAACAGCCCAGGCATGCATTTTAATCTGGGACTAGGCTTAAGCCTTGTCTGTGAAATCGGAGGTAGCGGTTTTTTAACTAAGCGCCGTGTTTTTAGTACACATGGGCGAGGCGCTGCAAAAGAAGCAAGCTCGTTTTGGAAAAAAAAAAAAAAACATAGCCTATACTCGTGACTTTTTATTGATTTTTTGGGTATTACAATTCTTCCAATTCTTTCTCAGAATTGTGAGAAATAAACCGGCAATTACAAGAAAAAAAATACAAAATTGTGATATTTTTTTATCCCGTGGCGAAAATAGGATTCCATAAATGTGTTATCGAGTGTTGACCTGGAAAAAAATAAATGCAAAAGCAGTGCAACCAAAAAAAAAATATATATAATTAATTCCACTGCCCTGTGTCTTGTGTTTTCAGCGCAAAAAAAAGTGTTTAGGCATCACAAACATGCTACAAATCTCCAAGAAAATAGGGTTTGTAAGCTCCTTCAGAGCTAAGATACCCCACAGACAAATAAAAGGTTAATTATAAATATATTTTATTGATTAAAAATAGATCGGTATGAGTAATAGTGGACTATTTTACACAGACTACTGCACTGAAATAGCTGGTGAGATGGACATTACTCATCATTACCAGGCTGTTAATTGCTCGGTTTGTGTGGTCACGACAGGTCAGTGTATTTCTGTCCTTGAAATCTTACAAACCCTCCTCTGTGTTTGAGTTTCAGTGAAGCGTTGGCTCTTTGGCCCTCTCTAGCCCTCTGTCTGTCTGGTTGGCCGCCGGCCCTGGTTTTTCTGCTGATTGCTGGTTCAGTGTCCAACGCTCTTCAGCGCCTCTCCAGCAAACATCTTGTGTTTTTCTAAAAAAATACAAAATTGTGATATTTTTTTATCCCGTGGCGAAAATAGGATTCCATAAATGTGTTATCGAGTGTTGACCTGGAAAAAAATAAATGCAAAAGCAGTGCAACCAAAAAATATATATATATAATTAATTCCACTGCCCTGTGTCTTGTGTTTTCAGCGCAAAAAAAGTGTTTAGACATCACAAACATGCTACAAATCTCCAAGAAAATAGGGTTTGTAAGCTCCTTCAGAGCTAAGATACCCCACAGACAAATAAAAGGTTAATTATAAATATATTTTATTGATTAAAAATAGATCGGTATGAGTAATAGTGGACTATTTTACACAGACTACTGCACTGAAATAGCTGGTGAGATGGACATTACTCATCATTACCAGGCTGTTAATTGCTCGGTTTGTGTGGTCACGACAGGTCAGTGTATTTCTGTCCTTGAAATCTTACAAACCCTCCTCTGTGTTTGAGTTTCAGTGAAGCGTTGGCTCTTTGGCCCTCTCTAGCCCTCTGTCTGTCTGGTTGGCCGCCGGCCCTGGTTTTTCTGCTGATTGCTGGTTCAGTGTCCAACGCTCTTCAGCGCCTCTCCAGCAAACATCTTGTGTTTTTCTGCTGACGCAGAGACACGGTCGAGTCTGAGGGGAGACCTGCGATTGTCTGCGCTCGCTGACCCCTGATCGGCCCTGACAGCAGAGGTGAATGTGAGTCACCGTCATCACGTGACCAATGAGACGCCTGATGGACAGAGACACACTACAGCAGCTGTTTAAAGATGGCATCACTGGCACCTTGAAGAATATGATATTTATTTATTAGTATTTTAGAGAGAAAATACACTACTGTTTTTTGTTGTTGTAATTGTTGTTGTTGTTTTTTTAAAGAAATTAATACTTTTATTCTGCAAGCACACACTACATTGATCAAAAGTGAAAGTAAAGACATGTATAATGTTACAAAAGACTTCAGTTTCAAATAAATGCTGTTCTTTTGATCTTTCTATTCTTCAAAGAATCCTAAAAATCTAAATGTATCACGGTTTCCACATAAATATGAACTGTTTTCAAAATTGATAATAATCAGACGTTTCATATTATACTGATTTCTGAAGGATCATGTGACACTGAAGACTGGAGTAATGATGCTGAAAATTAAGCTTTGGTCACAGAAATAAATTACATTTTAAAATATATTCACATAGAAAATTTTAAATTGTAATAATATTTCACTTTTTGTACAGCATTTTTAATCAAATAAATGCAGCCTTGGTGAGCAGAAGAGACTCCTTTCATTAAAGCATTAAAAAAAGTATTGACCCCAAACTGTAAATAATAATATAAGTAAAATAATATAAGTAAAAATAATATATGACAATATCTTAAAGATTTTAAGGGCTTACTTTTCTATATTAAAATATAATTGTTTTATTTTTATTTTGTATTTTATTTTGAGGTTATTCGTAACCTTGACAGGCTTTGTGAGTTTCAACAGTTAGCACATTAAAACTAGTACTGCATACATATTTGGATATTTAGGAAAGGGCATTTAGTAATGAGAGCTTTAGCCTGAGTTTGTTTTGAACATCATTTTGCATCCACTCACACACACACACACACACACACACACACACACACACACACACACCTGTTGTGTTTCCATGTTTTATGGGGACATTCCATAGGCGTAATGGTTTTTATACTGTACAAACTGTATGTGCTATTGCCCTACACCAACCCTAAACCTAACCCTTACAGGAAACTTTGTGCATTTTTACTTTCTCAAAAAAACTCATTCTGTATGATTTATAAGCTTGTTTCCTCAAATGTCATTTGGTCCCCATAACGTGATAAATACCAGGTACACACGCACACACATGCACACACACACACACACACACATACTATACAGTCTCCTTCTCTCTGTCTCACACTCTTACCGTAAATGTGATCTGGCCTCAGGCAGATCTCTCTCACACGCAGGATCAGCTTACATTATTTTTACTGGCTCCTATCCATGTCAACCTAAACACACATACACACACAGTGAATAAACACACACACATGCGATTATTATTGACTATAATCAACAGTATTAAAATGCATTCCTAAAGTATAAAGGAACATATGTGTTTGTTCAAAAAAGATGGAAATTAGGGCCAAAGCAGGCGTTTATTTATTTATTTTTTATTATTATTTGGGGGGGCAGAATAAGACCTGCTGCCCTTCATCTGAATAAAACAAACATTTAGCCAGAGAACTGCATGTACCAATCACCCGCAAACCAGGTAAACAACAACAGCACACTGACCTTGGCCTCATAACACACACACACACACACACACACAGGTTCATCTCTGTGTGGGATTTTTCATGGTGCTTCTGCCACTGCTGTGCCAGCATCCTCATGGCACAGTGCCACACACACACACACACACACACACACACACACACACGTTGTGTTTCCATGTTTTATGGGGACATTCCATAGGCGTAATGGTTTTTATACTGTACAAACTGTATGTGCTATTACCCTACACCAACCCTACCCCTAAACCTACCCCTTACAGGAAACTTTGTGCATTTTTACTTTCTCAAAAAAACTCATTCTGTATGATTCATAAGCTTGTTTCCTCATGGGGACCTAAAAAATGGCCCCACAAGGTCAAAATTTACTAGTATTACTATCCTTGTGGGGACCACACACACACACACAACGCACGCACGCACGCACACACACACACACACTGCCCACTCCAGTCAGTGTTACCGTAAACATCCAACCGCTCCTGCAAAACTACCGCAATTCTTCTCAATGTCACAACACCCTGACAAAGTCACACACTTCTCTAGAAACACACTAGAAGTAAAAACAGCGAAACGGAATGCAGAAATCAGTCTGTGGACTCACAACGGCTCTTTATAAAGAAATCTGGCTGTTTTACAGAGGAATTTTCTAAACGTGTGGCTCAACTTGAGCAATCACACTGCATATTAAAATAGAAATGTATTTAAAATTGATAATAATAAATAAAATAATAAACAAATATTTTATAAAAATATATAAATACATTTTTAAATGTTTTACAGCCTATCTAATAAAAATGTGTATTATATATATATATAATACACAAATACATTTTTACAAAATGTTACTTTATATTCAACAGAAACATTCATTAATATTTAATAATAATAATAATGTTTATTTATATTAGTATTCATAAATATGAATAAATGATTTATAAAGTACATTTTAAAAAGTTATCTCATATTTAACAAATACATAGTTAGTTTTTATACATTTATAAAATAAAATGTAACAAAAACTGTCATTAATAATATTATTTTAATAATACATATTATAAGTATTTTTTATAGATTACATAAATACATTTGATAAAATCTACTGTTATATTTAATCATTTAAAATAATAATTAAATACATGCAGAATTTTCTTCTGATAAACCTGTGTGTGATAACTTCAAGGTCAGCTGGTGTCTCCAAAGTAAAACTCTCACTCTTTAATAAAGCAGCTGCATCAGTTCAACCTGATCTCATGAAGCTCTCTTTGTCCCGGCGCTCTCAGGACAGAGCTGCTTTCAGGTGGGTGGAAATGACACCTCACATACTGAACACACAGCAGCACAGGTGCGGAGTGGGACGTCAGCCGGACATCTGAACTACCTGAGAAGACCAAAACGATCAAATAACACTCTGATTCATGTCAATGTACTGCTGTTGCTGCATGCTTAATATGACTTTCCTACATCAAACAAACTCAAAAGGCCTTAAAGCAACCGACTCCATTTCTCTCCGTGAAAACATGATATTCCCTCAAAGTGACTAGAGTACAAACAACATGCTGCTAAAATTACTGACTGACCTTATTTACATACTTAAGAATTAAGTAATCATTAATGGCTCACGTTAAAGTAATTATGGAGCATCATTATATAGGCTAGGCTACATTATCATTACATACAGCATCACTATATCTGAAAAAGCTCTAGAGCCGCAGTGGTTTGTGAAAGAAAGCCTCTAATTTGACTGCTGAACCTGAATTTTGAGTCTAAATATCCAAACGATGAATAACCTATTGACCTGCATGGTTTAGAAGACTGGCGTTTAAACTAATTATTGACCATTGTTATACTATTGAAAAGGCATTTTCTGTATGTTTACTTCTATTTGGGATTCAGTACGTGTTATTTTGTCATTGTGTGTGGATTTCTGAACTGCTTGCTTGTTTTAGCAGGTGTTTCTCGTGAGTGTCGACAACGCGCCTCTGCGTGACAATCCAGATGAAGTGGGCGGGGCAACTCACGCTCCCTCCGAAGAGGAACTCCGCGTCACGATGCCCATATTTGGACTGTAAACTTCCCACAGGAAGCGGGTGTCTGAGGGTCCGTGATGAGCAGAGACTACAGCGACACTGAATGTTTGCAGTCTTGTCTCTTTTACTAACTTGCACATTCAGCAAGATGAAAAATAACGGCTAGATTTTGGTCTTCAAATCTGTGTTACCTAATCTGACGTTTTTAGACAATTGTTTAGGCTATAGCCTACGACAGAAAAACAATAAAAACGAATACAGCAATAATAGATAAAATCAACCAAATTTGCTTTGATAAAAAACTCTTTTCGCCATTTTCATAATAATGTCATTTTATCTGTTACATCTTGTGTTTACGCTAACACGTCCGCGCATCAAAATCATATTAAACCCTAAAACAGCGGTTCTCAATTGCAGTCCTCTTTTGTGTTTCTCTTATCATTTCAGCTGAATGTTCTATTCGAGCGTAAGTGCCCTGTGAAGTGGACATCACAGGATCGGCTATTCCGTATGATTCCAGTTCGAAGGGATCGTATATGTTCCATTCAAAAGGGCATTAAAGTGCGCGAGACGTTAATTTAACTAGTTTTTATTTATTATGTCACACATCATACTTAGTAAGTTTCGTGTGTGTGTGTGTGTGTGTGAATCAGTGAATGAATGTTCCGAAGTGAAGTAAACTTCAACGGATTTCCCGTGCTCAGGGAGTAGCCTATAGGGAGCAGTGAGCACTGTGTAAGGACCATGTCAATCGGAACACAGTTCATGCATGGAGCTCTCTTATAACGAGCTGATGATCTGAATCAGGTGTTATGGGGGGGTGTTAATAGAGTCTAATAGACTCTATTAGAATATAGGCTATTCCTAAACCGTTTCGAATGCGCCCGGTTCGCTGTTCTCGCGCGTCGCCCTCGAGCTTGTTTACTGTCCCAGCAGTTCCCGACAATGACGTGCCGAGGCGTGTGACGTGGACGCCGTTGGGGCGGGAGCTGCTTATAAAAACGAATCCAGCGAACATCTTTCCTGAAGAGCGCTCTCTTTCAACAGACGGGCTCTCTGAATTATTCACGGCTCAAGAGCGTCTCATTGTTGCTGCTGCGTTATTCTTGACATTTTTGGGGACTTTGGTTTGTGTTCAAGTCATTCACGAGGAGCATCGATACAGAGTGGAAGCAGACAGAACGCGGATTCTTTGACTGTCATCGTTATTCGCGCTGTTTTTGCACGGTTTACACTTGAAATAAAGTGGACATTGAGCTGTCAGGCACACTAGGCGAGAAGCCGGTTTTCCAGAAGACCTCTATGAGTACAAAAATGGAGCAGCCGTTTTATCACGACGACTCGTTTCTGTTGGGCTACGGTCACCACGACGCGGCACTACACGACTATAAACTCCAGAAACAGAGCATGCACTTGAACCTGACCGAACCCTATCGAAACCTCAAATCGGACCTCTATCAGACCAGCAATGCTGATGTCTGCTCGCTCAAACTGGCCTCGCCGGAGCTGGAGAGGCTCATCATCCAGACCAGCAACGGGGTGCTCACGACGCCCACACCGGGCCAGTATCTCTACGGTCGGGGAATCACTGACGAGCAGGAGGGCTTCGCGGAGGGCTTCGTCAAGGCTCTGGATGATCTTCACAAGATGAACCAGATGCCCCCGCTCAACGTGTCGATTGGAGCCGGCGGTGTGACGACGTGCTCGACAACTGCGTCCGTTTTCGGCTCCTCCCTGCAGTCTGAGCCTCCCATTTACACGACGCTCAACGCGTACTGCCCAGCACCCAGCCACCCGTCCACCACCATCAACTACCTGCCGCCTCACATACAGCAGAGCCAACACCCGGAAAACGCGCACGGGTTCCAGCACTCCGGCATCCTCCCGCAGCGCTTCGTGCCTTTGAAAGAGGAGCCCCAGACCGTTCCCGACATGCACAGCAGCGACGGCTCGCCACCCATGTCCCCGATCAACATGGAGAGCCAGGAACGCATCAAGGCGGAACGCAAGAAACTCCGGAACCGTCTGGCGGCCACCAAATGCCGCAAGCGCAAGCTGGAACGCATCGTCCGGCTGGAGGATAAAGTGAAGGTTCTCAAGTCCGACAACGCCGGGCTGTCCAACACAGCCTCCGTCCTGCGGGACCAGGTGGCCCAACTCAAACAGAAGGTCCTGAGACACATGAACAGCGGCTGTCAGCTGATGTTGACAAGTAAGATGGAAGCGTTTTAAACGCGGTTGGACTTTCACTATAGCCAACGCAGAAATAACACTGGAAATCGCGTATGTTCTACGACTGAACGGGACTGGGAACTCGCAGGCTCTCAGATGAGGCGTTTTGGACACGTTCTGGGTTCCGAATAAAACGAGCAAACCCGGAACCGGAGAGAACGGACTCTGAGCCCCCGGAGCCGGGTGCCAAGGACGAAGTGGAAAGGCCAGTCGCCGACTCCGTATCAATAATGTGTGTGCATTTTTAAAATCATGATCAGCTGTGTATTTGATCATGTAAACGCATCTGATATTGTCGTGCAGCACAACAGTTCCTGAACTCATAAATTATTGTACTAGTCAGGTTGATCCTGACACTATATTAGCGATGTCACATGTTTACAATGTCTTTTTTTTTTTAATGTGTGCGCTGTTTATTTAAGTAAAGATATTGAAATATAACTTTCGAGTCTATGGCTTTTCATTTGTGTTATATAATATTATATGTTATGTAACTCTTATGCTGACCGTTCCTCGAAGTCCACACGTAGTTCACCCACAAAACGTTCTGAAAACACGAACATTATGAATTATTATGATATTATTCTTCACTGCTTGTAGCGTAATCAGCTGTTTTCTGTGGGTTGTGGGTTGATTCGCACTTCCTGCGTCTGCGCTTTCACACAAGGGGCGCCAGACCTTTCCTACTGACGTCAAACAGCACATCCATATATGGTGGTTTTTGGTCCTCGTACGTCACTCCCCGCCCACAGGCCCGGGTGGAGTAGTTTCACCGCTCCAGCATCTGCGGGACTGAAGAGCAGAGAGGGGATTTCCGAAGCTGGACAAGACCACTGTGAGCATGTGGGATGGTGTGTGTTTCCACGGAGCTTAGTGGGTTGAACGCTTACAAGGAAAAAATTATGCTACTGCTAATAAACGAAACTTATCATTCAGAATATATCCAGAAACCTTTGATATACATATATATTATTATTACTAGTACAATACATGATAATATATGAACTGTATAAGGTATAATAGGCCTAGTGAAATGTAATAATATTTGACTGTTTTATTATTACTCAGAAGTCAGAAAGAGCTTTATTGCCAAGTATGTTTGCACATACAAGGAATTTGTTTTAGTGTCACAAGCTTCCAGTACACGGAGACAACAACAACACACCGATAATAAAAATAAGATGTGAATAAAATACACATGCATAAATATAAATAAACCGAAAAAAATTAATTGTTATTAATGTTATTAATATAAATTGTTATCAATTATAAATTGTTATTAGTTCTTTATCTTCAGACTACAAATCGTGTCGAATATAATCATGTTGAAAAACACACTGATGAACTTTATGCAGAGATATAACAGGTCAAAAAGAGGTCGGGTCAAAAATCCACCTTCAACTTCAGATATGAAGTTTATTTTTGGAAGCTGAAGGATATGTGAAGAGATCAGATTCAGTAGGCTAAGCCTGAATCTCAATGCATCTCTGAATAAGATAATATGACTGTTGAAAAACAGCCTAAAGTGGCTATATACACTGTAAAAAATTATTGTGATTTTAACAGTAAAAGACTGTAAAAATGCTACAGTAAAAACCTTTTAACTTGTTAACAGTAAGTTTCCATACTATATTAGGTGAATAAATGTAATTACATTTAATGTGATTCTACAGTAAAATACTGTTAAAAATACGGTTTTTGGAAGTGAAAAAGAAAAAGTAATTGTATAATTTACAGTGAAAAAACGTAAATTGACACTCCCAGAATTCCCTGCATGACACTTCATATTTGATGTTTTTTTTGTTGAAATAACATGTTTCTTCTTAGTTTTTTTCTTATCAGTTGTGTACACTAGGCACAACGAAATCACTTCACACTATTAAGCGGCTGTGTTATGAACATGCAAAACTGTATCACAGGCTTGCTACAGTGGTAAATTTATTAATTGCACAGACCAGTTATTTTGTAGCACGTGCGATGTCGCACTGTACAGCCCTGACTAGGGTTTAATCGTACATCTAATGTTGTTAAATTAATGTTTATTGCATTATTTCAGTATCATGTGTGTCACCATGATGGGGTTTAGTGTTTGTGTGAATGACACTGTGCCCCTTCTATATATAAGTATTGTCCTCCTCAGCTCGTAGACAAACTGTTTGTGATGAGCTTTGGTTCATCATGTGACTTTCTCATCACCACCAGTTTTTGGTGGTTATCAGTGCATTACAATGGTTCAAAACAGATTTTAGTACTTAAATATGTTGGTTTATTAACATTGCATCAGTTAATGAAATACTGCATTTTATTGTGAATTTAGATTAAGTCTGTAAAACCTAAAATGTTGCTACCATATTTTTTTACGGTGAAGTTCTGGCAACCACAGCTGCCAATATTTTACCGTAAATGTCACAGTTTTTTTTTACAGTGTAGACCAATTTACACCAGATAAAAGACAAAATCATTATCAGCAAATCATTAGGCCTATATATTAGTAAGTCTAGTTATAACGGAGGGAGGACTGAATCTAAGACTAATTTTCATTATTAGCAGAATAATCTGCTCTTAGGTAATTACATTACTGTGTGGTTTGGTGCTTTGGGTGTCTTCGGGAGATGAAGGAATCTTTTGGGAAGTGACTGTGACCTCTGGAACGACTGGACGCAGGAGCTCTATAAAGAGAACGGGTCTGGCACTGAATGAAGAGCATTAGCATGTAAATATGTGACCCTGAGCTGAACCTTCTGAATTAGCCTACCTCAATAACCGATTCATTTAATAAATAGCCGAACACTAAAAATAATATGTTTTTGAGCATATGTGGCCTACTTTATGATCATTAAATGGCCTACTAGAGCTGGCTGTCTGGTGCAATCTTAACAACCTGGAGCTGAACACCCTCAAAACTGTGGAGATGATAGTGGACTTCAGGAGGAACCCCCCTGCTCTCCCTCCACTCACCATCATGGACAGCACTGTGGCTGCAGCGGAGTCATTCAGATTCCTGGGCACCACAATCTCTCAGGACCTAAAGTGGGACACTCACATGATCTACTATACGCACCAACGGGTCCTAACTACGCCAAAACCCAAACCAGACCCTGAAACGTGTGGGACGTTTGTTTTTGTGCCACTCGCTGCATGGGAGCGGGGTTTTCACAAGGTGAGGAAAGCCCACTCGGGTCCACCTGTCACTGACGTCAGTGACCTACCTGCGTGTTTTTCTGCTCGCTCTCGAGGTGGAAATCAAAGGAAGCCACTTCAAAGCGCTCGGCTTGTTTTTGGAGATTTGAAAGGTGTACCCCACCGTCATTCGTTTCATCTGACACTCGACACACATCAACAGCTCTTTTAGTTATGGAACATTCTCACCTCCTCTCTCATTTAAAAAAGAACTTGTTCCATTCTATGACCATGTTTGCTGACTTTTATATGAGGTTCAGCAATAACCCTGTTTATCCACCTTATTTAGCAAAACAGAATAAGTTAGGCCTATTTCATATAAATGTGCGAGACTTAGCTGCTATAGGTAGTGAATAACTAAGAATAGCAATGAGCAGTAAACGTTAAAACTATATGCACTACAAACCAGTGTTTTTACAATAATAAAATAATACCAATTACCAGTTTGCAATACTGCTCTGTACACTAAAATAACTACCGATTAACCATGTTTTTCTTAGTAAAAGTGTAGTAACCATGTTTTTTTGATGTATTAAGTAGCATATAACCACATTGTATAACAGTTTTACTACAAATACCATGGTTAGTGTACCAACACCATGATTAATTTGTGTTTATCGTAGTTTAACTAGGCAAACTATGGTGTTTTGGGGTTTATTTGTAGTAAAACCATGGTTAATTTGTGTAAGGAAAATGGCACTGCTGTCACATTAAAAAAATAAGGTGGATTTTTTTTAATTGGGGTCAGGGGATGGCTGTATACATTTTTTGAGTATGTGATTTTTTAAATTACAGTTTTTTACGATTGCTTACACACTAAAATTAAACTTTTCCAACAATTAGCAAAACCTTACACTCAAGGAGCAAAACACAAGGCTAGATTTGCACAACTGTAAGCACATTGTCAGCTTCACACTATTTGCAAAACATTACACACAGTGATTTGCAAAACACTAAACACACTTGTATACATCAGACACAGAAGTAAATCATGATGTCACTTCCTTGCAATTCCAAAGCACTAACTGTCAAATTACCACACCTATGAGCCAATCTGTTAAACACAGCCATCAGGTGCACAAACACATGATTGCTAAATTGTAGACACACCAATCAGGTTTAAGCACTATAAAAATGCAGCAGGTAGGCTCACCTGCCTTCAACCAAAATGGAAGGAGTCAGAAGAAGAGTGAGGGTGAGAGGAGGAGTACACAGAGGAGGAGAAAGAGGCAGAGGCCGAGGAAGACCTGAAGCAGGAGGAGAACGTGCACAAAGAAGAAGAGGACCAAACTTATCAAATGACATTCGTGCAACACTAGTGGACCATGTTGTGAACCACGGATTGACGCTGAGGGAGGCTGGACTGAGAGTTCAGCCAAATCTTAGCAGATATACAGTGGCATCTGTCATAAGGACTTTTCGACAGGAAAACAGGTAAAAGAAGATCTGTCTACAGTTACAGTAATCTGTTTTCAAAATTGTGCTTAAGCAATCGTAAAAAACTGTAAAGAAAGTTATAGCTTCTTCAGTTCAGTGTTTTGGCTTCACCAGTACATAGATGAGTTTCTAAAGACCGTTAAAAGACTCTCTTATGGCTGTAAAACTATTTGAGTTAACCTGAAACTGTTTTTTTTTCCCATATTGAAGGTGAGTTTAATTAATCAGGTTTAATATGATTGTATCTCTCTCGTTTCCCTTTTTCAGTTTAATTGACACGAGAATGGCTCACAGGCCTGTAAAAATGCAGCTCTCATGAATGAGTCAAAGCTCACTGAGCGAAGTTTCACAACAGAACCTGTGTGTGTTATTTTTATCCTGCCTTCGCGATGAGCCAGCCTGAAGAGTTTCAGAACTATGGAATATTTATTCTTCATACTTCCTCTATTCTAGAGAACAAGAGAAGCTTTCTAACGCCTGACAGACTGTCAGAAGGAGCTTCTCATGCACACACACACACACACACACACACGCACAGGAGAAACATCAGTGACTGATGACGACAAAATGTGGGCTCATCTCCTCCATCACACGCAGTTTTGGCACATTTCATATCTCTCTTTCTCCCACGCACACACTGCAAATCTCTCCAGCGATCTCATGAATATTCCTTCTTGTTCCTTCCAAGGCTGATAGATGAACTCTGATGACACTTTCCATCAAACACCCACCGACACGGCTGCTTCAGCTCAACATCATGTACTCCAGCATGCTCAGACTCTCATTGATGCCTCAGATGAGTTTAATTTGTTTAACTAACCTGTGGGTCAAAGCAGGGGTCAGTTAGAAGCATTGTGAAAATGAACATTAATTAAATCATGCAACAGTGAAATGTGGTCCAGTGTTTCAAGAGAGAAAATATTACCTGTTACAGCTGCTTTATTAGGCCTATATAACAGTACACTTCAAATAAAATATTAATACTATGGCTCAATCTCAGTTGTGTTGATATTCAGTATACAACAGCATTGTTATTACTTTTAATTAGTCAAAACGTATTACAATGATTTATATATTGTTTATTTGTATTTTCATTGCACCTGACTTGGCCAGTCTTTTACCGATTTTCTATCTTGATTAATGAGTCGATATCAGCGTTGTTAAAGTTAACTAAAGCTAAAACGATTAAAAATCAATTCAGTCATTTAAAAAACATAAATGTAAAAAAGTTACCAACTGAAATAAAACAAGTATGAAACTTACTAAAACTAAACCGAAATAAACGTAAATTAAGGCTATTACGGCTAAGAAATATTATTATAAAAAAAAACGAATAAAATGACATCACATAACAAAACTTACTTTTTTTTTAACTAAAGGTCGAAAAATAAAAGCTCATTTCAAATATTAAGAAATACTATAATAGTTTATGACTAATACTAAAATAACAATGGTCGGCATAAATACAGCTACAGTTTCAGCTCATTTGAATCTCATGTGGGCCGTGGGAGTTTTTGTGGTTATGTATGTGGGTCAAGAGATGTTAAAGGTCAAACCTGGTTTAACTCATCATGACTTCAGTATAAAATCACTGTCAAAAACTGTGCTTCACTTTAAAATGGGGTCATAGCGCCATCTAGTGGTGCAAGTGCCGTAAAACTTAAACATGGCCTTGAAGAAATGAGGTTAATGATGTTTAATAGAGCAGTGGTTCCCAACCCTGGTCCTGGAGGCACCCCAACACTGCACATTTTGCATGTCTCCTTTCTCTGACACACCAATTTCAGGTCTTGGAGTCTCTACTAATGAGCCGATGACCTGAATCAGGTGTGTTTGATTAAGGAGACATGCAAAACGTGCAGTGTTGGCGTGCCTCCAGGACCAGTGTTGGGAACTACTGTAATAGAGCATAGCTGGTGATTCTGCTTCTCATTACACAGAGATAGGACACAAAACAAGCAGGATGGCAGTATGTTCATACTGTATTACAAATAGGCCTACATTTATGTATTAAGTATGAGTAGCCTACTGTTTTAAAATCATGCTGATTAAATAGCCTATATACTGATTTAAGTTCAATCATTTATTGTAAATGTGGCGGTAAACACGTACCATACACACACGGTTGAATGATAACAAGACTTCATCACACTGCTTTAAAAAGAACAAACAATTAAAAGAACAAACAAATTCCAATTTTATTTATGAATTAGAGACACATAAGATCAGAATAGAAACGCATTTGTTTACTCACTAAAGCTACAGAACAGCAGATCGCGCACTGATTGATGTAATGTGACGCATTTCTAATTATTGTAACACTTTACAATAAGCTCCTCTTTGTTAGCATTAGTTAATACATAAGGTGCGGGCACATAGAAAAAAAAATCGTTACAAAAAACATCCATTATCCATTACTAGTGCAGCGATGTAAAGCACAGCGCACAGAGAACATAGCCTTATCAGGGTTGCCATGTCTGCATAACAAAACCAAGCCATTTTACAATAAGCTCCTCTTTGTTAGCATTAGTTAATACATAAGGTGCGGGCACATAGAAAAAAAAAAATCGTTACAAAAAACATCCATTATCCATTACTAGTGCAGCGATGTAAAGCACAGCGCACAGAGAACATAGCCTTATCAGGGTTGCCATGTCTGCATAACAAAACCAAGCCAATCACTGCCAAAACTAGCATAATCGGGTTCAGGGGGAAATTGGCTATCAAAATCACTCCAAATAAACAACCTGCGGAAACAGTGCAAAAGTAGCCCAGTTCCACGGGAAAATCGCGGTCATCACTGGTCAGTACGTTAACAAATTGAACACAGTGCGAAATATGTGCCGTGACGTTTTCCCCCGTCACGTGACTTTCTCGATCCTTGGATTCCTTTTTGAAAAGACTGGATTTCGCCCGCTGGTCAACTCATTGTAAATAAAGATCTTAAAACAAATATTTTAGGAGTATGTTTTACAAGCATTAAGATTTCAAGTTTAATTCAACGTTTTATTTACCATTTCTTTGTAATTGTTTGTTAAATATACTGTACTAGTAATTTCTGAGTAAAAAATGTTTCTACACCATTTTTTTCAGTGTGGTAAATGTGACCGTCTTTTGAACACGCATTTTTTTTTACAGCATTTTCTAATCTTTGTTAATGTTTGTTAATGTTCATGTTAGTTTCCGTTGCATTAACTAATGTTAACATATAGCCTACAACTTTTGACTTTAAAATTAATGTTTAAATTAACATTAAAGGCACAATATGTAAGTTTTCGCCATTAGAGGGCGCGTTTTCAAAACAAACAAAGAGACAAAGGCGTAGTTTGATGACGCCGTGACTGAGTGTGGAATCATGGGAGTTGTCGTCTTCATCCCCACAGCCGATGCAATCCGATGGGACTCATGCAGAAATCATGTTCATGGATGAGCTAATGTATTCAAGATTTATTAACATCGTAGTATGAAGCAGAGTGAGGCTGAAAGCCGTCGAAGCGAAACGAGGCCGCTGAAGCAATTGCTAATGAGAGACGAGAGTGACACACGGCTGGAAAGCAGCGGAGCTTTTATTATGCCACACTTTAGCGCTTCCGCTCCTTCCGGTCGTGCGTATGTGGGGTAAAGCAGCGCTGTTTTATCATACTAGATACGTTTGAAAGTTCTGTTATAATGCTACTCTGTGCGGTCATCACCTGTCTAATAAAACACATGACATATTAAAGCGTCTTTGGTGTTTCCATGTTTTTAACAAAACAAAACCAGAAATCGAGGGGTTATGACGTCACTGGCAGGCGACACAATGACACTATGGACACGGTCCGTGTCACTAGTTAAAATTGCTTATTTCTCTGGATTTAAACATTCTTCGAAACATTTGGGATAATGTAAGTACACAAGTCAGCAAAATATATAACACTGTTCTAGTGGTTTTTGGATATTTTAATAAAAAAAATCTTACATATTGTGCCTTGAATAGAATAGAATAGCTTTTCATTGTCATTGTACAGCTGTACAACGAAATTTTTTTGCTCTCACACTGAAATTTTAATAAAAAAATCGTACATATTGTGCCTTTAAGATTAACAAATGCCGTGTAAGTATTGTTTATTGTTTACTACTATAGTTAACTAATGTCAACAATCAAAATCTTATTGTAAAGTGTTATTCAGACCTAAATTCAACTTTTCATGTCGCCTTTAACAGGTTAAAATGAGCAGAATGTGATTTTACAGAAGTATCTTTAGTTCACAGAGGATTGTTTTGTTGACCGTGTTAAATAGACAATACTGTAGAAACCTCACTGCATTAGTTTACTGTAAATTCCACTGATAAGATAAAATACTCATTAACAAACATTCAGCGGATCTAGAACACAACTATCCTAGAAGCCGCTTCCGCTGCCCTCCATGTCGCTGGTGAGTACGGAGCGTTTGCGCAGTACAGCCTTGGCGCTGCTCCTCCAGGCCTGTGGTGGCGCTGTGGCGCTGCTTGTTTGAGGCCCTGCGGGAGGGCAGGGAGCTCTGTACTGTGGCAGGCCGCTCTTGGTGGTGTCCAGTTCTTCAGGGTCTCCTTCCTGAACCCTCAGAGCCGCGATCACCTCTCGGTCGGACGGGCTGAGGGTCAGACAGCCGCAGCTATGGTCTTCAACACCATCTTCCTCCCCGGGGTCGTCTTCAACTGTCATGAAAGCATCTGCCCAAAGACTCTCGCAGAGGTCTCGCCCGTGCTGGTACATCTGACCAAACAAACACAGATGCATGTGAGTGCATGATTCTTTTGAAACTGTAGATCCAACCTGACAGTAGAAGAAGATAGTTCACACTAATGCTGCTATAGTGGCCTCTTGTGGCAATGCTGAGAATGCAGTGCATAACTGACTTGTATTAAGCATTCTGACAACAACAAAAAAAAAAAGAAAAAAGAAAAAAGAAAAGAAAGAGAAAAAATGGCAGTATACATAAACAATAGAAAGTAACAAAATCAACATGAATAGTTCTTCTAACTGTTAGTTAAAGACGTGTCCATTTATCTAATTTAATTTAATTTTTGTAGTCAATTATTTTTTGATACATTTTATTTACATTGAATTTATAAAATGTACAAATATAAAATATATACATGTAAAAATGTGATTATATCAACCAGTGTTCACTTTCAGTTGCTAAAAATTAGAACGTTTTTATTAATTGAAATAAAGCAGAAATAAAACAAAATATAAACTACTAGATGAAAAACTTAAACTTAAAATTTGAAATGCTGCCATTCAAGTTGAAACTAACTTAAGTTGAACTAAAACTGAAATAAAATAAAATATAAAGCTAACTAGAAATATTTAAAAAAAACAACAACTTTAAAACCACAAAAGCATATAACAAACTAACTAAAACCCGAAGCTAAAATATAAAAAATGAAAACTTAAAATATAAAAATAAAAGGCAATGCAATTTTATAAATACCATAACAGTATTTAAATCATACAAAATAACACTGCTGTTCTCTATATTTCACCATTGTATACTGTATTGAAAAACAGAAAATTATTCCCTACTGCAGACAGTTATAAAATAAAAAGACAGTATGAATCTAATAACAGTAAACATTATCATCATTAACATTTATTAGTGTTCAGTCATAAACCGGGAGATAAAGTAAATATGAAATTAATAAAGTAATATTTATGCACTTATGAGGCATCTTACGTCCATGTAGTGTCAAAAATATTATGTTTAATGAGGATAAAACATCTCAGATCTGCTGCTAATATTGTCAGTCATTATTTTCACACATCAGCGATTCACACATATTAATGATTCCTGAATGTACACACACACACAAAATTTGTGTGTGTGTGTGTTTCTCTGTCACTCACGCTTGTGCGCATGTGATGATTATGAATTCTCACTGTCAGCAGCATTTCCATAGAGACAGTGATCTTAAATCTCTATTTACTGTCTTAATTCACGTTGCATACTGAATTATTCCTTTGTGATGTTATTCTGAAGAAATAAAATGTTTGACTTCAGGAACTTTCATAAAAATCATAACTTCACCTCCTCATTCCTCATGATTTAATCAAGTCCTGCTCACTGTTAAATATCATTTGAAATGGTTTAAAAGAAGTGAATGGCAGAAAAGTCTGTTGAGATCACATGACCAGCCAAATTCTTCTTGCATTATCTTGGTATTATTATACAACATCATTCACAGAATAAATCATTCCAACTGGCACTTCAATGTTTATTCATGAGTGAATCAAGGTTCAATTTTGTTTTGTTTCCAACATTGTTATTGCGATATTGTTTCAATGTCTTACTTTTCAAGTTTAAACACTGATTTATAAGTAATTAGTTTAACTTTTTACAACCATTAAATATTGCATCAAATCATCACTGAAACAACAAACAACAAACAACATTATTTCAAGCATATTTCAGTGTTGAAACAGTCTGTATGTGTGAGAGGCCAATTGCACTGATTCACACACTTTCTCTCTTTTCGCATGTTCAGCATGTCAGTGGTGAGAAAGAGTGACATGAACTGACACTTTCACTGTGTGCGTGTGTGTGTGTGTGTGTGTGTGTGTGGTTCCAGCTGTGTCCAGGCCTGGAGTCACACCATCTCTTCACACACTCTCTCCTGTGCGCTCCACTCTTAACTGATGTTTGCCTCACCAATAGTGCTGATCAAACCTCTAACACTCAGTGTTAAACTTCAGTGTGTGTGTCCGTCATCCTGCAGCATTTGTGCTCCGGACATGAATCCTTCCTTAGCAACTGCATAGCAACACCCTGGCAACCACTCACAACACCCTTGCAACACATAGCAATGCACCTAAACTCTTCAGAACACCTTAGCAACAGCATAGCAACACCCTAGCAACCATAGACAAAACCCTAGGAACACATAGCAATGTGCCAAAAACTCTTCAGAACACCTTAGCAACAGCATAGCAACACCCTAGCAACCATAGACAAAACCCTAGGAACACATAGCAATGTGCCAAAAACTCTTCAGAACACCTTAGCAACAGCATAGCAACACCCTAGCAACCATAGACAAAACCTTAGGACAACATAGCAATATGCCAAAAACTACTTAATACTCCCTATCAACCACTTCAACACACTCAAAACAATTCAAAACACCTTAGAAACTGCATAGCAACACCCTGGCAACCATTGACAAAACCTTAGGAACACATAGCAATATGCCAAAAACTCTTCAGAACACCTAAGCAACACCCTAGCAACCATAGACAAACCCTTAGGAACACAGCAATATGCCAAAAACTCTTCAGAACACCTAAGCAACACCCTAGCAACCATAGACAAACCCTTAGGAACACAGCAATATGCCAAAAACTCTTCAGAACACCTAAGCAACACCCTAGCAACCATAGACAAAACCTTAGGACAACATAGCAATATGCCAAAAACTACTTAATACTCCCTATCAACCACTTCAACACACTCAAAACAATTCAAAACACCTTAGAAACTGCATAGCAACACCATGGCAACCACCCACAACACCCTAGCAATACTAAGGAATGTGGTAAAAACTCTTATCAACATAAGTGGTATAAACACTTCAACAATCAGAACACTGTAGCAACTGCATAGCAACACCGTGGCAACCACCCACAACACATAGCAATGTGGCCAAAACTACTCAGAACACCTTAGCGACCACTTAGCAACACACTCAAAACATAAAAAACTTTTGCAACAGCAAAGCAACACCCTGGCAATCACCCACAACACCCTAGCAATGCAGCAATGTGTTAGAAACTCCTCAGAACACCTTAGCAAGCACTTATAAACATTCAGAATACCTTAGCAACTGCATAGCAACACCCTGGCAACCACCCACAACACACTAGCAATGCATAGCACTCTGGTAAAAACTCCTCAGAACACATTAGCAAACACTTAACAATCAAAACACCGCATAACAACACTGTGGCAACCACTCACAACACATATGTGACCCTGGACCACAAAACCAGTCGTAAGGGTCAATTTTTTGAAACTGAGATTTATACATCATCTTAAAGTTGAATAAATAAGCTTTCCATTGATGTATGGTTTGTTAGGATCGGATAATATTTGGCCGAGATACAACTATTTGAAAATCTGGAATCTGAGGGTGCAAAAAAATCTAAATATTGAGAAAATCGCCTTTAAATTTGTCCAAATGAAGTTCTTAGCAATGCATACTACTAAACAAAAATTAAGTTTTTATATATTTATGGTAGGAAATTTACAAAATATCTTCATGGAACATGATCTTTACTTAATATCCTAATGATTTTTGGCATAAAAGAAAAATCTATAATTTTGACCCATACAATGTATTTTTGGCTATTGCTACAAATATACCCCAGCGAACTTAAGACTGGTTTTGTGGTCCAGGGTCACATATCAATGTGCCAAAAACTACAGTCTTAGAACACCTTAGCAACCATTTAGCAACAAACTAAAACATGAAAACCTTAGCAACTGCACAGCAACACCCTTGCAAACACCTGTAGTGCACAAACAAATATCACTCATTAACATTTTCTTCAGGCATGTAAAGCTCCAGTAGTGCGTGTGGTTATATATTGTTTTGTATGGCATGTTACCT
>NW_015627253.1:0-765 GCF_001515625.1 Sinocyclocheilus rhinocerous
CAGCTGGGATTTTCGCTTGTCGGAGCTCACTGAGCCCTGAAGCACAGAGGGTGGGAGGGGTATCAATGAACCTCCGTGAGGGCACTGAGGAGGATTGGGCACCGTATACTGAGGTGTTATCCTTTCCTCCCCAGGTGGGCTGCCCTCAGGGACCTGACAATGGTAGGACCATTTCGCCGAGGTCCTCTTAGACAAATAACGGTCCGCAGATCCGTTTTCGGTCTAGAAGACCCCGACTGAGAGCGTCGCCCCGACCCCCGATCTTTCTGTGGAGGGGTGCGGGTTGCAACGCTCTGTTTTTGAGACTGGCGATATGAGGAGCTTGACGGCTTGGGCTGCTCCCGCTCAGCAGCCCCACCCCTGAGCAGGTCAGCCTGGTATGCTTGTAACACCGCCATGGTGTGCAAACATGCGCCAGCCTGACCTGCCGCCGTATAAGCTTTCCCAACCAGACTCGATGTCAGCCTAACGGGCCTGGTGGGAAGCTTCGGGGCCTTCAGGGACGATGCTGAGGATGGGGAGAGATAGGTCGCTAGCGTCTGCTCCACCACTGGCATCGCCCCATATCCCTTATCATTCAGCCCCACGATGTTCTTTTGAATGAATAATTCCTGTGGGGCTGTAAATACGGGATGGTACGGTTTCTCCCATGATCTTGACACATCAGCATGGAGATCGGGGAAAAACGGAAGGCCCCATTGTGAAGGCTGTGATCTGGATTTCAGAAAACGCTTGTCTAATTACTTTTAGGACGAGCGTCCTGTT
>NW_015627254.1:0-744 GCF_001515625.1 Sinocyclocheilus rhinocerous
ATTTTCTCTCATTGAGAGAGAAGCTTTACAGCATATGTGGGCTTGATTTCCCTTCTTTTGCCCAGAAGCACTAATACAGCATTAGTGTTCACAGAAACTCTAAACTGACAATGCTGTGCATTGAAGCTCTAACATAACTTTTTTAAATAGAATTTCAAACATATTAAATACTGTCTTTCTGCATGGGCAAATAATATTTCAGAAGTCAGAAACCTCTTTCATGTGGGCAAGCTTTGCTCTTAACATTGCATAAAGCAATTTGCTCTCATTGAGAGAGAAGCTTTTCTGCATATGTGGGCTTGCTTTCTCTTCTTTTGCCCAGAAGCACTAACGTCTCAGGTTACGTATGTAACCATAGTTCCTCGAGGGAACGAGACGCTGCGTCGGAAACGCTAGCGGAACGCCTTCTGTGACCACTGTAATGAAATTACTTATTCATTTGTAATTGTAGGGAATTAATTATTATTAATTCATTCATGTTTTGAGAGGACTCGGATCTGAATATCCCAAGTCCACCTGATTAAACCGATTTCAAATTTGTTGTGTTACACTTTAAATCAAGGGTCGTCCAGCGAGCCGTGATTTCAGTATATTTTAACAAACTGACTATGTATCTGTATTTTCCCCCTGGCCACGGGTTAACACAATTATGATAATTTGTAAGCTCTTAAAAGAGAGGTAACGTTGATCTTGGCAAAGTTTTAACCTTAAAATTATATTACCCCAGACGATGATTATTTATAA
>NW_015627254.1:5721-17548 GCF_001515625.1 Sinocyclocheilus rhinocerous
GAATTTCAAACACATTAAAATACTGTCTTTCTGCATTGCAAATAACATTTCATAAGTCAGAAAAATCTTTCATGTTGGCAAGATTTGCTTTTCATGTTGCATAAATCAACATTCTCTCATTGATAAAGCAGCTTTTAAGCATATGTGGGCTTGCATTTTCTTCATTTGAGTATTTGCACTAACACAGCATTAGTGTTCACCGAAGCTCTTAACTAGTTATTGTGTGCATTGAAGCTCTAACCTAATTTGCTCTGGATAAAAGTTCTGACACATTTAAATCTGTCTTTTTGCATTGCAAATAACATTTCATTTCATAAGTCAGAAACATCTTTCATGTTGCATTAATCAACATTCTCTCATTGAGAGAGAAGCTTTGCAACATATGTGGGCTTGTTTTCACTTCGTTTTCCCAGAAGCACTAAAACAGCGTTAGTGTTCACAGAAAATCTAAACTGACAAGGCTGTGCATTGAAACTCTAACATTACTTCTCTTAATATAATTTCAAACACATTAAAATACTGTCTTTCTGAATTGCAAATAATATTTCATAAGTCAGAAACATCTTTCATGTGGGCAAGCTTTGCTCTTAACATTGCATAAAGCAATTTTCTCTTATTGAGAGAGAACCTTTGCAGCATATGTGGGCTTGCTTTCACTTCTTTTGCCCAGAAGCACTAACACAGCATTAGTGTTCAGAGAATCTCTAAACTGACAAGTTTGTTTATTGAAACTCTAAGATAACTCTTCTTTATATAATTTCAAATGCATTAAATACTGTCTTTCTGCATTGCAAATAATATTTCATAAGCCATAAACATCTTTCATGTTGTCAAGCTTTGCTCTTAAGATTGCAGAAAGCAATTTTCTCTCATTGAGAGAGATCCTGTGCAGCATATGTGGGCTTGCTTTCACTTCTTTTGCCCAGAAGCACTAACACAGCATTAGTGTTCACAGAAGCTCTAAACTGACAAGGCTGTGAATTGAAGCTCTAACATAACTTTTTTTAATAGAATTTCAAACACATTAAACACTGTATTTCTGCATTGCAAATAACATTTAATAAGTCAGAAACATCTTTCATATTGGCAAGCTTTGCTCTTAATATAGCATAAAGCAATTTTCTCTAAATGATAGAGAAGCTTTGCAGCATATTTGGGCTTGCATTCTCTTCATTTGCGTATTTGCACTAACACAGCATTAGTGTTCACAGAAGCTCTTAACTAGTCATTGTGTGCATTGAAGCTCTAACCTAATTTGCTCTGGATAAAAGTTCTGACCCATCAAAATTTGTCTTTTCTGCATTGCAAATAGTATTTCATTTCATAAATCAGAAACATCATTCATGTTGCATAAAGCAGCATTCTCTCATTGAGAGAGAAGCTTTGCAGCATATGTGGGCTTGCTTTCACTTCATTTGCCCAGAAGCACTAACACAGCATCAGTGTTCACAGAAAATCTAAACTGACAAGGCTGTGAATTGAAGCTCTAACATAATTTTTTTTCAATAGAATTTCAAACACTTTAAATTCTGTCTTTCTGAATTTGCAAATAACATTTCATAAGCCAGAAACATCTTTCATGTGGGCAAGCTTTGCTCTTAACATTGCATAAAGCAATTTTCTCTCATTGATAGAGATGCTTTGCAGCATGGGCTTGCTTTCACTTCTTTTGCCCAGAAGCACTAACACAGCATTAGTGTTCACAGAAGCTCTAAACTGACAAGGCTGTGCATTGAAGCTCTAACCTAATTTGCTCTGCATAAAAGTTCTAAGACATTAAAATCTGTCTTTCTGCATTGCAAATAATATTTCATTTCATAAGTCAGAAACATCTTTCATGTTGCATAAATCAACATTCTCTCATTGATAGAGAAGCTTTTAAGCATATGTGGGCTTGCATTCTCTTCATTTGCGTATTTGCACTAACAGAGCATTAGTGTTCACAGAAGCTCTAAATGTAACGGGGCTGACAAGACGTGAGATGTCCGGATCCATATGCAAGCTTTATTAACATGAGAGGAGGTCAGAAACACAGGCAGGGGCGAACAGAGGCAAACAGGTATATGGCGGGCAAGACACAAGAATAGGCCTAGGGCTAGCTTAGGTCAACGATTGGCAAACAGGATCACAAGGGCGAGGACTAAAGGGATAAATCCAGGAAAAACAGGCACAGATCAAAAACCGAGAAAACAGACAAGGCAAGACTTGGCTGGGCTAGGACGCTAACGAGGGCTCTGTAGAGTAGCTATCACTGCTGCGCATACAATACTCGGCAGAGAATGGTAGTTTGAGTGAGTGTTATATAGTGAGTGAGTGATGTGAAACAGCTGTGTGCAATCAGTGCTGTGTGCAATCAGTGCAATGAATGATGGGATATGTAGTCCGGGGTGCTATGCAACAGTGTGTAGTGCGAGAGCCAATGAAAATGGAAAGGGTGACCTCTGATGGCTAGCAGCTAACACAGCATTAGTGTTCACAGAAGCTCTAAACTAGTCATTGTGTGCATTGAAGCTCTAACCTAATTTGCTCTGCATAAAAGCTCTGACACATTAAAATCTGTCTTTCTGCATTGCAAATAATATTTCATTTCATAAGTCAGAAAGATTCATGTTGCATAAAGCAGCATTCTCTCATTGAGAGTGAAGCTTTGCAGCATATGTGGGCTTGCTTTCACTTCATTTGCCCAGAAGCACTAACACAACATTAGTGTTCACAGAAGCTCTAAACTGACAAGGCTGTGCATTGCATTTCATAAGTCAAAATCATCTTTCATGTTGGCAAGCTTTGGTCTTAACATTGCATTAAGCAATTTTCTCTCATTGATAGAGATGCTTTGCAGCATGGGCTTGCTTTCACTTCTTTTGCCCAGAAGCACTAACACAGCATTAGTGTTCACAGAAGCTCTAAACTGACAAGGCTGTGCATTGAAACTCTAACATAACTTTTCTTCATATCATTTCAAACACATTAAATACTGTCTTTCTGCATTGCAAATAACATTTCATAAGCCATAAACATCATTCATGTTGGCAAGCTTTCCTCTTACAGTTTTTCTTGATTGCTAACACAATTCATGAAACAATTCACCATTTTCTCTCACACAATCTCAAAACTATAAACCACCTTGAGCAAACTTCAAACTTCCAGGTCAAAATCAAATAGTTTAGTCAAAAACATGTTTTCTTTTGTCAGAATCAAACTTTGGCCTCAGATGATATACAAACCTATCAAATAGACATACTATTTTGCTGCTTAGAGAACAGTAGTGAGATCAATTCAAAACACTGTTACAAAAACCTCCTTTTGGGAAATAGGAATCCTTTTTCTAGTCAATGTCTGTTATAGTATATGACATACAGTTTTTCTCAATTGCTTAAACACATTTCTTGACTCCTTTTCTCGAAACTCTAAACACAAATCCATAATTTCTCTCCCAATTCCCCATAATTCCTATTTTTAAGTCAAAATGAAGCTCTCCACTCAAAACTATTCAATCTTGCTGAAAAAAACTAACTTTGCCCTCAGAAACACACACACAACAATATAGTCTTACACACTAATGAGATTCAATTCTTTTGGCAATCAGGTATCATTTTATAGCTCAATGTCTATTACAGTATACAACATAATTAGAGCAGATATGTTACAGTAAATATAGCAGATACAGTGAAATTCAACAATAAGCTGTATGAATGGTTTGGAAAATTGTGCCAAACGAATCAGTTATAGTGTGTTAATATTTGAGGAAAAACTGTAAATAGAGGGATGCAGATACAGTAAAATTCAGCATTAAACTGTAAGAAAAGTTTACTTTCATTACACTACTGTAAATAGATCTTACAGTAGATGAAAAGCACTAGAAGAGAAAAGTTCAAAAACCAAACAACAGAATATACAGTAAACACACATTGGAATATACTGTCAGTTACTGTAAATAAATAAATAAATAAATAGATTCATTCATTCATTGAGCATCCTCTGCCAAATTGCATTACAGTATTGGTAGTATCCTTATTTGTTATAGCAGTTTCTTAGTCTTCTGATAAAAGATTTCTCTGACTCCCCTAGACAGTTGTCTCTCAGTTCTGCAAAAATAGAGTACATTTAAGGACTACTTGACTACAAATAAATTCAACAGTAATGAGTTTGAAGGTGTACAACATGTGCTACAGTATTTACATAGTACATACTGTACATAGAATAATGAAAGTTCTCTCATCTGAAGTACTGCTGCTATGTACTGTAATTATATTGTATGTGTATTGGCCAACTTCCCTCATGGTCAGTCCATGCAGAAGAACATGGTCAACTATAGTGCTTTGTATTTCATCAGGAACAAATGAAATTTGACCTCATCCCATTCATTTTTATTTTTCCCTCCAATTCCTCTTTGTCTCCCACTACCAGGATTCATTTTCCAAAACACATAATCAGCTGTGCTCTTGTTCGTATCCTCCTGAGATGCTGACCTGTGTGTCATCAGTTTTGCTACTTAATGTTCACACATGGATAAATGTGTGCTGTTTGAGTTCACTTTTTGACGCTTGAGTTAATTATATTGTGTGTTTGTGTTTTCTGAATGAGAACATGGTTAAAACTGTTCAAAATGATGGCGTTTTTGTGTAGAGTTTTGCAGAAAACTCTGAGCAAATTGGAACGTGTGTGCAAACAGGTGAAATGTGTTAAAAGTTTTGAGAAACGTGTCTTTGTTTCGAGAACTGTATGAATGGTTTGGAAAATTGGGCCAAACAGTTATAGTGTGTTAGCAATCGAGAAAAACTGTAAATGCAAAATGGTTCATCTAGTTTTCATAAACTGTCAAGCTGTAATGTGGGGTTTGGTGTTTGGGTTTTGTTTCATGTTCATGTTTGTTTCATGTTCATGCTGTCAGTGTCATGCTTCCCTTGCCCTCATGTATCTCTGCCTTGTGTATGTGTCATGTTCTGATTGGTTGTCTTAGTCATGTGTCTTGTTTCCCATTGGTTTGTTCATGTCATGTGACCCTCCTTGTTTGTTATAAGTAGCCATCATGTTGCCATTGTCTCTCGTCGTGTACTACGCTCGCCTTCAGTGGACTGATTCGTTACAGAATACACGACCAGAGACAATGAACCCAGCAGTATCACGCCTCCTCTGCCTTCGTGAAGGTGACAGGCCTATAGAGTGATTTTTGTGAACTTTGTTATCAGTGAACTTTAACGATGTTGCTCTCAACGACACTTTCTGTTTTGGACTATCTCATGAAATATCATGTTTGATGCCACTACATCCCCCACACTGGACTCTAGAACAACATATAGACTTTGCTCTGCGAATGAGTGGCTCTGCCTTCACTGTGGGTGTCATAAGTCAAGTCTGTTCATGCCTCGTCAAGTCAAGTCTGTTCATGTCAAGTCAAGTCTCGGATTATTGTTTGGATGTTTGGATCACACTGTAAATAAACTGCACTTGGGTTCTTCACTACGCTCGCCTTCAGTGGACTGATTCGTTACACAAGCACATTTTTTACACATTATGATTAGACTTTTTGTAAATTTGGCATGAGTTGTGCAAGTGAATCTTGACTTTCACTAATGAAGAGAATGTAGATCAACGAATGATAAACCATTTCTCTGAAATAGCTCAAAGGTTCATCTCATGAATCTTCAGTTGGAAAGCATATACTGTATAGACAGAGGACAACACAAGAGTTACAAATTCTGACAATGGACTTTCTAATTTTTGTTACTTTCATCTTTGTGCCCATATTTCTTTTTCCTTTTCTGACATTGTAATGTGTGTGTTTTTTTTGGTCAGACCACTAGTAAAAGTGTAACTGGGAATTCTATCCAGTCTCTTTCAATCAATATCCCACATACAGTAATGTGTAAATTTGTACTTTTGAAATGAATATATGGCATACATAAGCATATGGCATACTGTTCAATAAAGTAACTGTCATCCAAAATGTTGCCATAGCTTACATCAGGTAATACTAACAAAGTGCACTGTTATATTGACAACATGACTAAGCATTTTGACTTTCTTGTTTGTGAACAATGACACAAGGACTTTTCATTCTGATGGCACAGTTCATTGACAGAAATACTTACCTTTGAGAGATGAATTAAAGATTTCGAGTAAGTTACAGGCTTTTGCAGGTAATCCATTGTGTGGTGCTGTTTGTACGAATTGTTTTGAGAAATGCACACTTTTTTGCAAATATTAAGGATGATTTGAGAAATGCTCCAAAGCGACTGAGAAAAGCTGTAATTAATAACCTGTTGCAAAAAATATATATCGACAGTCAGCAGACTGTTTTTGTAAGATCTGTAGTTTAACATTTGAAATGCAACTTATAGTTTATAAACAGTTAGTTGAATGTATGTTACTTGTCTGTTGAAACAGTGTTGTTGGATGTCAACTGATATACTGTTGACATACTACTGAATGGCTACGAATAACTAGTAGCGTCTCAACAGATGGACAATCAAAATAAAGTGTCACCTAAAACGGTAACTAAAGCCCGCTAAATTAAGTAAACTTTGCAGAAGCGCTAGTAAAAGACCTACATGCATTATACCTTCGCCCACACCATTGGATTCCGTCATTGGGCCAATTGGGTGGACCTTTCATCTGTGATGTGAGGCGGCTAGCAGACTGTCCGTTTAGTCAGTCTGTCTGCTTCCTGACCTTGGCCCCAGTTAGTCATATTGCCATATTTTTAGAGAGAGGTGTGGCACCACCCCAGGAGGGATGAAGACCATCTCTTTTCAACAGGTCAGGTCTGCCCCAAAAACTCGTCCAAGAGCAAACAAGACATTACAATGTAATAAAAGCCAATTAAAAGTGATATGTTTTAAGACTAGGTTTGAATGCAGATAAGTTTTGATCTTCCGATCTTAGGCTTCGTGAGGGATTATAGGGGTGGAGTAAATTAGACAGATAGCTGTTTGATTATGTAAAGATTTTATAGAAATGTAATAGGATTTTGAACTCAATTCTAAAATTAACTGGCAACCAGTTCAACCAGTTTAGGTCTTTCAGAAGAGGTGTGATATGAGAATTTCTTACATCCTTTCAGAAATCGTGCTGCTGCATTTTGAACTACTTGTAAATGATTAATTTGAGACTTTGAAATACCATAATAAAGAGAGTGGCAGTAGTCCAGCCTAGTCGTAATAAAAGCATGGATAGCAACTTCCAAAGACTTCTTGGATAGAAACGGCTTAATTTTAGCAAGTAAGCAGAGGTGAAAGAAACTAGATCCAATCACAAAGCTAATATGTTTATTAAACTGGAGAGAGTTGTCAAACTCCACACCTAAATTCCTCACTCAAGAAGATTCAAAAGGTTGTAGATATCCAAGATAAATTATGTAACTTAAGAAGAAACAGAGGGGCCAAAAACAATAACCTCTCTTTTATCTGCTGTCAAAAAAAAAGTTTTTAGAAAGCCAGCATTTAACCTCTTTCAAAGATGCAAACAGAGAATATTTTGAGTAGAATGGTTTTGAGTTGAAAGCTTAATTTTGACCTGAAAATATTTTGGGGAATTTTTGTTTAGAGTTTCGAAAAAGTAAGGCATAATTTAAAAAAATGTGTTTAAGTAATCAATAAAAACCCCACCAATGAAAGCTATGGTGTTCAATAAGCAACAGCAGAATTGTTTCTTCTAACACTTCAAGCAGCAAATCATTCTCATGATTACTATTCTAACCATAGTTCCCTATCGATACTTCATTCGTACTGCGTCGCTAGACGCTTATGTGGAAAAACTCCTTTTTCTCAGAGGACTGAAGACTTATTCAATCACGTAGTGTAACTGCACGGCCATTGGTTCGTGCAGTGATTATAAAACGAACCAATGGCTTGGCAGCGGTGCTGCACAAGCCTAAGGCGGTGAAGCCCGCCAGAGCCCGCCAGAATGGGCGGGGCCATCTGGCTATATAAGCGGGCATTTCGCCATAGGATCTCAGATCAATTCTCCTTCAGCGACGACGATCTTCCCTTTGCTGACCTTCAGGACTTGAAGACGCTCGCCGTAGAAATGCCTTGCTGCGAGATAGAAGCTACCGTTTCTTCTGCGCCCTCTCGCCGCTCCGCCTACTCTTCGAGCTGCTCAGCGACCAGCGCAGATGCCAGCTCGTCCCCTGCTGCCATCCATGTTGAACTTTTCCGCATCCTCTCTAAGGCAGTTGAGGAACTGGGATTGGAGTGGTCTACGCCGGAGGAGCCCACTCGTAGCCGTCTGGACGAATGGTTCCTGTCAGCGAGCTCGTCAGCGAGCCTCTCCGTTTTTCCCGGAGGTCCATGATGACCTTATGAAGTCGTGGCGTGCTCCCTACTCTGCCCGCCTTCGCTCTAACTCTTCTTCTGCTCTCTCCTCAGTGGACGGCGCTGAAGAAAAGAGTTACAGAGGATGCCTCCTCTCGACGAGGCAATGGCTGCACACCTTTGCCCGCCCACTGCCATTGGATGGAAAGCGAAGGTCGCTCACACCCCTCCAAACCCTGCAGGATGACTTCTGCCCTCGCTGGACAAGCGTATTTCTCTGCCGGGCAGGCCGCCTCAGCTCTACACTCCATGGCTGTGCTCCAAGTCTTTCAGGCCAAAACTCCTCCAGGTCATGGATGAGTCAGGACCTGATGCCGCAGCTTTCAGGGAGCTGTGCAGCGCTACAGACCTGGCTCTAAAGGCTATCAAGGCCACAGCACAGGCCATAGGGAGGTCAATGGCCAATCAAGTGGTGCTGGAGCGCCACTTATGGCTAAACATCACCGAGGTTAAGGAGGCTGACAATGTTCCCTTCCTCCACTCCCCAGTCTTCCCTACGGGGCTGTTTGGACCTGCCGTCGAGGGATTTGCAAAGCGATTCACCGCGGCTCAGAAGTCGTCCCAGGCCATGCGACACTTCTTGCTGAAATGCTCCAGCTCTGCAACGGCCACCAGTCGCCCCAAGCCCGCTCCAGCGCAGCAGCCAGTTAAAGCTGCACCGTCGCCCGCTCAGCCTGCTCAAAAGCCTGAGCCCCGACAGCGCTCCAGCTCGGCCAGACGCTATCCCTTTCCAAAGCGCCAAGGACCCCGGCCCAATCTGAACTTGGACCCTGCGCCCCCGGCGTCGTCCTGATCCGCTGGAAAGGAAGAGGAAGGGGTCTCCCAAGCACCGGACCACCCCCGAAACGCCCTCTGTCGTGCCCTCAAGCACTCCGTTCAGTTCTGGGTGCCAGTGGCAGTATGTTTGTTCCAGAAATTGTTGTGAATCATGAGCCCGTTCTAAAAGCGCCCTCACACATTCCGCTGTGATAGCGAGAAAAATAAAAAACAAACATTTTCAAAAAGAGAACAAATTTCCTCTTCCAGTTATCATGAGTGTCGAGTCCCCGCACGGCGATTCACCACCCGAATTAATCCAACCCCTTTTCACACGGGCCGAAGCCTGGTGGGCCATCCCCGGAGTGTCTCATTGGGTTCTGGTGATTATAGAACGAGGTTATTCACTTCAATACGCTCGAAGACCCCCACGGTTCATCGGCGTGGTCTCCGCCTCAGTGCACAGCAGGAACAGGTCCTGTAAACTGTACTTTGTCTGAGGGTGAAGTGAATGTGCTGCAGTTTGTGTCTATTTAAGGTCTCCAAACATAGGTATGAATGGATTTGGATAGATCTTTGTGGCCTTTCTTCGTTTCGGCCACTGCTGCTGCATCCAGAGGTCCAAAGGAATTTTTATGTCAGTCCTTTCCTAAACTTTAGGATTGGGTTTGGTGGTTAGGGTCAACCTGTAGTCCAATGAGAAGTCCTCTATTAGGTGGTGGTGGGTGCAGGAGGTATCCCTTCCTGTTCTGCAACAGGTGTCTGGCCGTTGTCTTGGCATCGTATCTGATGTTTCAAAACATTTGTTTATGTTCCTCCACCAAGATCCAATCACAGTGTGGCACAGATCCCTGGAATGCCATCTCGAATGTTGTTCACCACAACAGGAATAAATCCATTCTTCTGTGAGATTTCCTGTCTCTCATGTGATTTTATATTATTTGCTGTATCAACTCTTGCGTGTGTTTGGTTGTATAGACAAGGCAGAGATGTCGCGATTTTTCCTATTGAAATGTTGTGCAATGTGTGACCCCCAGTCGCCAATCTGTTGTGTAATGTGCACACAACAGCAACTAGATGGTACCCCAGACAGTCGTGCAGTGTAAGAAGAGCAGCGATCAGACAGATCAGTGTGTGCCCAGCATAAGGCGACCTTCTGCAGTGACTCTTAGGATATGACTGCTAGTAGTCTATACCCGGGACTAAACGTCAAATTTTTTGATTGATGATGACCTCGTGACCTTTTATGACCTCAAAATAATTTCCAGAAGTGAATATTGTCATAATTGAAATACGATGTTGACCCATGACCCCTACTCTTTATGAGAATAATAATTTCCAGATGTGAATATTGTCATAATTGGAATACCGGTGTTGACCCGTGACCTCCGGTGTAGAATTATGGTGTTTGTGCAATTTCGAACAGTGACAGGTCATAAATGAACTTTTAGGCCCGTTTTGAACTTTCTCATCTGGGGTCCATCTGCGAAACCACATGTCCGTTTGCATTCCATGACAGGGTGTGTTATGCTCTCTCTCTCTCTCTGTTTATGGGGATATGAGAAAAAAAAAAAGGTTTTAAAGACAATATCAAATTGAACAGATTACAAGATCACAAGAGCATATTCTGGGTCCCCACCATGCTCTCTCTCTCTCTCTCTCTCTCTTTCTCTCTCTCTCACACACACACACACACACACACACACATACATTCAATCGTCCGAGTCTTATTCTATTCTTTTAAATGTAAGAGCAGCGTCAAAATAAGTTAAGGGGAAAAATTATTTTAACAGCACAACCAATAAGGGATATTGTGAACCCCGACATATCGGGACATGTCAAATTTTCATGTTTGATGGAGACTTTGAATAGACTTAATGATTTTAATACTGTATCAACCCCTAACCCAACCCATCACAGTAAACTTTCTGCATTTTTATATTTTCAAAAACATCATTTAGTATAATTTATAATTTAAAATGCTGTTATGATCATGGAGACAAATTTTGCTCAGGTCAATCATTTGATGTATTACTACACAACAAGGAACCACATACACACACACACACACACACACACACACACACACACGCAGAGCCCCATACAAAGTTAATTAGAATTAAGATAAAGGATTTGTGTATTTCATGTGAAGGGTCTGTAATGGTGAACATATGGACTGAACGGCACTTCAGACGACCGGATCACAGACGCATTATTAAAATAATAAAACCACCAGGATCAAAGACTGATTACTTCAACATTGCAAACTTGTGGCCGTTTTTCCCTGCTTCTATTTTAGATCGAGATTTAGCCGCCGTCCAGCACATGTGTGTGGGTTTAGCTACAGTTTTGCACAAAATTGTCCCTGAAAAAAATCTGACAAAATATCTATCTTATCTTAAAAATAACAAACTGTACACCTACCCATCACACAAAAATTTCTGCATATTTCCATTTTTAAGAAAATATTGTTTGTAAGCGATCTTAGGACTCAAGAAATTTCAAGTCAAGTCAAGTCGTCACCTTTATTTATATTGCACTTTTAACAATACAGATTGTGTCAAAGCAACTTTACAATATTAAATAGGAAAATAGTGTCAATAATGCAAAATTACAATAGTAAACACTCAATTTTCAGTTAAATCATTGAATTCAGTGATGTCATCATCCAGCTCAGTTCAGTTTAAATAGTATTTGTGCAATCAAGTCGACGAAATCGATGGATATTAAGTGTCCCCAACTAAGCAAGCCAGAGG
>NW_015627254.1:17771-17943 GCF_001515625.1 Sinocyclocheilus rhinocerous
ATCTAGTTGTCCTGGTCTCCGCTGACATTCAGGGCTGTAGAGGTCGTCTCTGGGTCCTGATCCATCATCTGGTCTGGATACGTACTGGATCTACTGGATCTGAGTAACCATCTTATCTGGATACAGACTGTATCTGGTGGCTACGGTGACCTTGAAATAAGAGAAATAAGAA